>NC_137735.1:64561633-64824133 GCF_963264785.1 Psittacula echo
CCTCTCTTATGCTTGACAAGATCATATCTTTCTTGAGACAAGCTATATAGGAACTGCTCCCTTTTGCACATCCCTTCTAAAGCTGGTGTCAAATTAAATGTCTCATGAAAATAATTAATTCATAATGTTCAGGGAAAAGGCAGTTGAGGATAGCTGCATTGTCTTCCTTTTCCTCTCATTCACTGTTGCTTGTCTCTGATACTAAAGTGCTTTGAATTTGGGATTGTACACAAGTTTGGGAAGTCACTAGCCAGGATGCAGATAATAATTTTAACAAAAGATTCTCTTGACTTACAAGGAACAAAACCCACCATCGTAATAAAATATGTAAAATATTACTACTTGCTATATTTAGCACACACAGCCAAATAGCTGTTAGCTGCTACCACCTCCTAACAGCGCATTGTTATAGTGATTTTTATTAAAAAACTTGAAAACTCACATGATTCTCTTGATACAGAATCCAAATAGGCATGAAGAAGCCAGCAAGCTCTTAAACGGTAAATATCACTCAGCACCTTTAAGTTACGAAGCAGAAGACAGCATTGTTTCTGACCGTTAATTTTTTTTTCATCTGGGCACCAAAGAAGGGGTAGAGGAAGGTACGTGGCCTCTTCAAAAAGATCAAGTCAACAGGAGAATGAAAAGTCTCTCTTACTACATCTTGAACAGAGGATTAGTGGAGGAGAAAGTCACAAGATTCAAGGAACCTACAACAAATTAAGGCTAAACCTCTTCAGAAAGGTATCAGATGATACTCATTGTCATAGAAATGGTTAAAAGTTACATCCCTTGCTTACTTTACTTTCCATCACCCATGGCCATTAAATAATTATTAACATAAATTCAGATGGATAGGGGCAGTTCAGACATAACGGTAGGCACATTAGCCTACTGCATTTGTGCTGTGGAAGGATGTGGTCAATTTGCTTGTAGAAGCTTGTAGAAGTATGTGCCACCATGCAGAGCATTACAAATGTGGCTTTTGTTGGGGTGCAGTGAAGGACACCAGCTCCTAAAAGAGAAGATCCAGGAGCTATCTGTGGAACCACAAAAGAAAGTCCCATCACTCCACCTCAGAAAGGGAAGTGGGGCAGCCCAGGGCTGCCATCATCAGGCAGAGACAGAGATGGGTTACACACAAGGTGTGGCCAGGTGCAAGGGTGTCCTTCCACAGGGTTGCACTTGGGGTACTCATTTGTGAGGTGAGGTGGCCATGGCAGGAGCATATGTGTTATCTGCTGGTCCCTGGACAGGGGCCCGGGAAATCACTGCAGGGCTATCTCAGAATGTACAGTGTTGAGAACTTAAGTTAGGTGGATGAGATGTTGGGCACATTTTATCAAGGTAACTTTATTTTCAGGAGAGTGGCAGAGAAGGGAGAATTTTGGTATCATTTGGAACTAAAGAGGGAAGTTATTTGTGTCCTTAACTGAAGCTAGAAATTCTGTGACACTGAATGCATTGATACACATTGCCCATTTCTTTTTGAAACTATCTTAAAATACCTCTCTCCCTTTGTTTTTAGACCAGCTGCTATCCTTCTCAAGTCTGGTCTGTTCCAACACAGAAACTGATTCTCTCTACAGCTGCTTCCTACTGGTTCCAATAGGAAATGGCTTAGTGATGAAAGACCTTTAGGATATTTTCACCTGCTGATAAGAGTAGCTGAGGCCTTGTGAATTCTTATAAATGCACCCCTCTTTTGTGGTATTACAGCCTGCAGCAAACCAGGCTCAGAATTTAGATTAAAAAAGGACTTTCTAAAATACTGTTTAATTACTACAATAATTCACTTCTGCTGAACCATGTACAGATGTGTATAAAATAATTGTATATTAACATTTTCTTCATTAAAGCTCTAGTAATTTTACCTACGTGACCATTATAAAATGTACCAATAGAGTGATCCTTGTTAGATCAAGGACCTACAGTGTATGTTCTCTAGATAAGACAGGGACCTCTGTACTTCATATCTGTGAGCTACAAACCATGCTGTGGGTGTGATAGAATAATAAGTAGCAGTAACATATTTAAAATATAATTATAAGTATTTGATGAAATCCATCCATGGCATAATGGGGCAGCTGTATTATTAGGCTGTCCTTAGGAAACCGAATTACTCTAATAAATGGAAATGACTGTTATTTAAATGGAAGACTATTTGCATAAAATAGGCCAGTGCTAAGTGACCAGCTGTTAAATAGGTGTAAAATCTAATCTCAAAGTTCTGGGTCAAGGATGAATGGGTTCTTGCCAACGATTTTCATATCTGGGCACTTAGCCTATATATAAAAATTCTGCAGCCAGAAGAAGCTTCAAGATCTGAGAACTGCAGGTCAATTTATTATTTTTCGTTTTTCATATTTTTTATTTAAGAACAACTAGTGATTGTCATTCAACAAAATAATAAATTTATCTTAAATGGAAATAAAAAGGAAGAAGTCAGATGATGCAGTTTCATAAGAGAAATTAAGGGAAATGCCACTGTTGGCCTTGTGGCCTTTCTGAGATAACCATGAAGAAAAGAATCTCTGAACAACAGAAAAGGGGAAAAAATCTGAAACACCTATTTTCATGAAGTCATACTTTCTTCCAGTTTTGGTACCCTATTCCTTGAGTTAGTAACACAGTGATAGTTTAAATTATCTCTTTTTTTGTTAGTTTAAATTATCTCTTTTTTTGTTTGTCTGTACTCTTGTGCTGGTACAAGTACAAAATGGACAACATTAGCTCTTCTCTGCCTCAGCTAAAATTCCAGTTCTCTGGTAGATAATGGGCCAAGGCAGACCTTGGAAATTTTGCTTTCTCTTCTAAAGAAAGTTTTCTGAAACCTTGAACTATACTTGCCAAAGTGAACAGAATTACTGGGTTGCATCCTTTAATACTTTATTAATTTGAGAGCCCTTTCTTATGGATTACAAGGATA
This sequence comes from Psittacula echo, assembly GCF_963264785.1. Classification (NCBI taxonomy): domain Eukaryota; kingdom Metazoa; phylum Chordata; class Aves; order Psittaciformes; family Psittacidae; genus Psittacula; species Psittacula echo. The sequence goes on from NC_137735.1 coordinate 64,564,563, forward strand.
ATACAGCCACAGAACAGAGAGCATGAGCATAACTATATTAGCACACTGTGGTAAATTTTCATTTATTCATTTCGTTTTCAGTATGAAATTCGTGTTTCTGCATGTTGGAGTAGGCTTGAGCTCCTACTAGAGTATACTCAGAAAAGGTCTGAGACCTCAAAAAAACTAAAGACCTCCTGTGAGTGTGTTTGCTCACCTAACTGAATATTTCAGTAGACTTAATGCAATTATTAATCAAAGCAAGACTGGCACAGAATATGTGAGTAGTCTCACTGTCTTTGCTATGTTTGTAAAACTGCCCAGATTCCATTAAATAAACTTTTCCCTGAAATAGTCAGTTTCATAACTTCCTGTAACCTTCAGCACTAACCTTTTTTAGATACTTGTGAAATTAGATCTCCTGAGCCTTCCGTGATATCATCAGAAATGTGTAATACATTAGCATTATATTTGTTTAACCACATAAATACAGGCAAGCAGATTTATTCATTTTAGCCTTTGGTAATGGCAATCTTTCAGAGTGCTCTCCTCCCTATTAAGTTTTTCTAAAGACACTGTTGGTTTTTTCTAAATCTAAGGGGCAAAGAAAAGCATCCCAGGCATGTAATTTTAGTAGTATCTTCTTCTTATGAGTCATTACTGCTGAAATCAACACAACCTTGGGATGTGCTCAGGAACTTCAGTACCTCTTTAATGTTTTCAAATAGTAACATCTGTGCATGTTTACGACTTCATGCTCTGCCTTCGTGTTAGTCTTGGCCAATGTTTCTGGCTTTTAAATGGTTGCGCTTTTAGACAATAAGGTCTCTGCACATTGCAAGAAGCAAGACCATTATTGAACATTTCATTGAGCAAAATCTCAGCAATGCTGGAGAAACAGACCTACTTTTATCAGAACCATATAGGTTTGCTTAGAACTTGTCCCGTATATCCAAAAGTAACTGATATGGGGGTTTTTTTCTGCTTTTTCATGACCCATCCTTTCACTTTCTACCTTCATTGAGAGGCAATAATGCTTCTGTATTTAAACATCTCTGATTCTTCTTGCAGATCCACTCATTTCAGCCTGCCATCTACCATGAGAAAAGATATAGAGGGGGAGAAGAGACAGAGGTGAAGAAAAGGCTGGCTTTAAGATAGATAGTAAAAAAGGGAGAGAGCATGTCTCAGGAAACAGTAGTGACCAAAACCATTCTTCCTTTAGGAGACGGCTGAAAAGGACTCTAGCAGTGGAAGCCTGTATATCTTGTGTATTAATATCAGAATGACTGATCTTTGAACAAACAATACAATGTGCAAATTGTCAGACATGAATCTGCAGTCTGTCAGGACTGCTGGATTTGCTATTCTAGACAAAGGGCAATTATACTAAATGGGTTTCTGGAATGCTTTGAGGATAATTATCTGTGTCTGACTGTACTCCATCTCTATCTTGCTCTACATCTTTATATAGTGCATTCAAAGTTTTGTGGCATCTAGATATAGCAAATATATGAGCTATCTTATAAAACTCAAAGTGCTGATAAAACTGTGAAGTATGAAAGTGCCAAAAGGTGAGAGAGATGTTGCAAACTTGCATGTGAAAAGGAAAGACAATATCAGCTGGAAAAGCATAGGATTAATGTTAATATTAACTCTTCTCATGAAAGTTATATACCTGGCATTCAGAACAGTAGCATACTGCGTGGTGGGGAATTTACAGATGTCCTGTAAAGCCTTCCCATGTACTTGAAGACACATAATGAAATCTTGAAAGGTTTATGCCAAAGACAGAATTTTTCAGCTTGTTTTCTACACTTGAAATTCATATTCTTCAAGGAAAATTCTATATTGATTGAGGAGTAAATCACATGTTAATAAACACAAGAACAAAGAGACTGTAAGTTGTGAAGCTAGGAGGGGAAAAGTTTTAGGGTCATTCAGTTTAAAACAGATTTTGCAAAACAGTGTAGATATATTGAACATAAAATTAAGGAAATATCAAAAAAAAACGAGAAGACCAAAGATATGCAGTTTGCCTAACTTCTCCTGTATTTTCTTATGCATTGAAATTAAATATTTTACCAGTGTTAAACCAACATGTAAATATTCTAAATGCAAAAGAGGAATGATCTTTGATTTCAAAGTCATATATTATGAAGTACAAGATAAAGAAGGGGAGCTTTATATTCCTAATCAGGTACGACCCAAGACGTTGGCATGTTACTCTGGGCTTGGCACTTCATCTACTAAAGATACATGCTTTGGTGGTATTTTTTACTGTCTGATACTTGAATGTGGTAAGACTATACGGACATATTGCCAGGCTAATGGGAGTGAGCTGTTACTGGGAAAAAGTTGCATGCACTGCATTGCATCTGCTGCAGTGAGGTGAGGGGAGTTCACAGGATGAAACGGAATTGGCTGATTTCTGAATCCCTCTATATTCTGTACCTTCAAATTACAGTTCACACTTGTATCCCACTTTGCTTTACTGAAATTAAGGGACTTGATTTGTTTTCTTTCCAGTTTTTATTTCTCTCTGTAAAGTATGTTTGCAAAACAAACTTAAATAATGATCTGTTTGCCAGTGTGCTGAACTGACATGGTGGGGCTTGGAGGAATGAGCATCTTCAGTTGTACCTCACCCATAGTGTACTGTGATATGATTATGTGGGTACTAAATGAATCTGGAATACATCTGTGTGTGTGAACACAGTACAAAATATAAAATAATTTTTAAAATTAGAACATGTTAATTTGGTGAAGCAAATGGGGACTAGATACAGAGGGAATATTTTGTTGTTTAAGGAAAGCTTCTGAAGGGAGCAAGAGGAAAGAAATAGTACTTATAGTGTGCATATTTGAAGGTTATTGAATGTTTTTGCTATCTGTGGTACATCTAAAACAATTGCTGTGTGTGTACATTCTTAATAAGATCTTTCTAAAGTAATTTTTATTCTTAAAAGTGTTTACATTTTCTCTGTGCTTGTGAATATAAAACAGAGCTGTGTGGAGTGTGTGGTCCACTTGCATAATGGTTTGGAGTCCGAAACTAAATGCAGAGTGACATTGGAGAAGACGTCTTTTTGAAGCATGTGCATATGTTTGTAGTTTTCCTGACAAGTTTCTCATACTCTTGTAGAAAAGCATGATGGCTTGGTGTCTCTCTTGAGCTAGCTGCACTTATATGTATAAAATAAAGTTTAAATCTTTGTTACATCATTTACTTTATTCATAAAGAGAATAACTGAGTTGTTTTCCAGGACTGACTCTGAGTAGAGCTTTGGAGAATGAGAATAAGGAGAACCTGCATCTCTCAGGCAAGACCTGGGATAATTGATGGGACTATTAATTGTTTTTCCTCTCAAAGCCAAATAAGAAGTTGGCTCTGCCTTTTTACAGGTTATGTGTTATATTTACCATAAATTTCTTATTGTAAGTGCTTTGAGAAATTAAAAAGTTCTACAAAATCTCTGAATAAAAGTTCTATTTGATAGCTTGTTTACATATATTTTTATGTAGTAGCAAGTGATAGGACAAGAGGAAAAGACCTCAAGCGGCACCAGGAGAGGTTTAGATTGGATATTAGGAACAATTTCTTCACCAAAAAGGTAGTCAGGCATTGGAACAGACTGCCAAGGAAGTGGTGGAATCACCGTCTCAGGAAGTGTTCAAAAACTGTGTAGATGAGGCCCTTAGTGACAGGGTTTAGTGGTGGTCTTGACAGTCCTGGGGTAACGGTTGGACTTGATGATCTTAAACATCTTTTCCAATCTAGTTGATTCTATGATTCTATTGTCTCTTCAATATATAGATTATTCCCAAGATATCACTGGAAAATGCAGGAGAAGCTATCTTTCAAATTATATACTTTAAAGACTTAGTTCTTACAGTAAGAAGAGCTTAGCCTTCTTTTATATATTTATAAACTTCTTAGTTTAAAATCTTGTTTGTTTTTTTTTTTTGCTCATTAATTTTAGTGGTCAAACTCATATCCTGTTATCTCTGGTCAGGCCTTACAGCTAAACCAAAACACTACTGCAATGTTAATTTACAGGGAAAAAAAAAAAAAAGCAACACTTATATAATTTTTATAGTACCTATTTTGTCTTTTTAAAACAGCAGTTATGCAATAATCTACCATATCTACAAAAAGAACAAGATCTTTGGTTGCCTTGACCTAAACAAGGTGGTGGTCATTTACAGGAGCTGAAGATCTGACCCAGTTCTTCCCCAGATCAGCTCATCCCTTGGTACTGTTCCAATCAGTGGCAGAATCATTCTGCTTCACATTTCTCCCTTGTGGTAGCACCACCTCTTGTGAATCTGCATAGACCTGGGCTGCACAGCTCTTAGCTGTTTTGGAAAGTATTCACTCGTGGCTGTGTTCCATGTGCTGATGAGTCTATTTGTAGGAATACAAGCTCACCTACCAACATGAGTAATGGAGCACACTCTAAGCCATTATGGATTTTTATTTGCAGTCGTGACTGATACTTTGTGAGCTGAATCTTCTCCAAAGTTGTTTTATGCTTCTGATAATTTTAAAGATTTCTCAAACATCCTTATTACCACTTCAAACACCTTTCTAATAGTGCCTAAAAACTGTTGAAAATATCTTCCTTTTATGATCTGAATTCTAGCACTTTAAGGAACATTCTTAGTGGAATATTTTCAATTTCCATTTGAGATTAAAATATCGGTAGGAGAATATAGAGATCTAAGTCTGTAGTTTTAGAGACTTACCATTTTATCTGTTTAGCAGGGTAATTATATTTGCCTTGCATGAGCAGAATAAAATGGCTGCTCACACAAAATGGTTTAGCTGTATTAGTGAGTTTTGGCTGCTTCTTTTCACATATCCTCAAAGGAAGACAAAATTATAGTTTATGAAAGGCTCCTGCTTCCATCAAAAAAGAACAAACCTTAATATGTTTACTAAAATGATTATTAGAAGATTTTGAAGGGTTTCCAATATTTAGTATCCCTTCTCCATCCCCCATTTCATGTGTGCACCTAGATAGAAAAGAGAAGTGGAATCATAATGAGGGGAGGAAGTACGGAGTAACAAAGAACACAACTATAAAGCAGAAAAGCAGTGGGGAAGGATGGCTATGTGCAAATGGATTTTGCATTGAGGTCTATAATCCTGATTTTTTGGGCTTCTTTTTTGATTACTTTGGCTTTACCTGCAGCTTTGTGACAATATTTTGTAGACGCAATCATGTTTACTGGAAATCCTTGTGTGTGCCTGCTATAGTCTTCCACATTTGTGGTTACACCTTCTGTCCTGGGTTCAGCAGCAGCAGTCAGTTTTTCTCCTTCTTAGTAGCTGGTGCAGCGCTGTGGTTTTGACTTTCAGCCTGGGAACAGAGCTGATAACACCAATGTTTGGTCTGACCAAGGACGTTGTGAGTCTCATGCTCTGCCAGGGAGGAAGGGAAGCCGGGATGAAGCAGAGACAGGACACCTGACCCAAACTAGCCAAAGAGGTATTCCATACCACCGCACGTCATGCCCAGGATGTAGAACGGAAAGTACCCGGAAGGGCTAGAGCACTGCTGGGTAGGGGCGAGGTATCGGTCAGTGAGGTGTTGTATTCTCTTCCCTTGTTATTTCTCTTATCATTATTATTATTGGTGGTAGCAGTAGTGATTTGTGTTATACCTTAGTTATTAAACTGTACTTATCTCAACCCGTGGGAGTTGCATTCTTTTGATTCTCCTCCCTGTCCCTCCAGGAGTGGAGGGAAGAAAAGTGGGGGGGGAGTAGACTGCGTGGTTCTAATTTACAGCCTGGGCTTAAACCACAACAGTTCTTTTTGGCACCCAATGTGGGGCACGAAGGGTTGAGATAATGACAGATCTGACCAAGGCAAAATGCTGATTTATTGGCTCTCAAAGTTGTTCTTTTTGATATCACAGTTTCAGTATGTCGTAGCTTACTTAGAGCCTGTATTTGCTGTGTTAGTGTTTATCAAGTGTGGGCCTTGGGCTAAGGTTATTGTTTCACAGTATTTTATGGTAATGACTTGTAATATGGGCGGGCTCCGGCAGCAGGGCGGGATGGACGTGGCCGTGGACTTGTACCTGCCCATCCCGCTGCTCTTCACCGTCCTGGCCCTCGTCCTCGCCTCCGTCCTCGTGAGGCTGAGGGGAGCTAAGGGGGAGCGGCCCCGGGAGCCGGCGGTGGCAGAAGCGGCCCGGGAGAGCTGCCCCGGGGACCAAGCGGTGGTGGGAGTGGGGCTGGAGGGCGGGAAAGAGGCGGCTGCCGAGCAGCTGGAGGAGGCGGCGGAGGAGCCGATCACTGTGGCTGAGCCGAGCCCCACGGCCGAGCCCAGCCCCACGGCGGCCGAGAGCATTCCCCGGCAGCCGCCTGCCAAGCTCTGTGAGCCCGATCCCTGGGAGAATGGAGGAGATCACGCAGCATTTCCCATCAAGGCAGAGGAGGAAGATCAGGACTCAGAAAAAGAGAAGCTGGTGGTGAGAGAGCCGGCAAGCACAACAGCTACAGCCCCAGTGACAAGTACAGCAGCATCATTTGAGAGTTCTGAAGGTTTTGAATGGCCTTTGGGTACCCTTGGGACCTGCCTGCTGATTGTGATGGGGATCACCATGCTGGCACACACACAGAGTGTGTTTTACCCATGACCATTTTGTCTGATCCCGAGAGTTAAGCAGTCGGGTTTGGGTCTTGTCTAGGATTAGACAACGATATAAGGAGGACCAAGAAGTTTTCACCAAGGCTCGACAGTCATGAGTTGCAGGGTGTGTGGGACAATATGGGCGAGTATCTGGTCCACTGGGCCCCTCCAGTGCTTTGGAAGTGTCGGAGATGGAAGGCAGCTGTATGGAGTCCCCAGCGACAAGTTGCAGAAATTGCTGAAGGGGAGGGTGAATTATTTTGAGCCTGGTGGACCCATGACATTTCAGGCCATCAGGGCAGAGATGCAACATAGAGATGGACTCATGATCGAGGGGTGCACTTAGCAATAGACACTATTGCCCAGGTTATTCACGAGTGTGAACACTGCACACAGCCTCTCCTGCTCTGAAAGACTGTTACAAGAGATGGAGCCCAACATCATGGACTGGATGGACTCAGCAGCTTTATAGAGATTGGTCCATGCACTAAGATAAGAGTGCACTGAGATGAGAGTGAGGGTATATTGAAAATGTGGGATCTGAGCATGACGTGAATGGTATGGAATAAGGGGTAGATACTGTCCTGGGTTCAGCATCAGCAGTCAGTTTTTCTCCTTCTTAGTAGCTGGTGCAGCGCTGTGGTTTTGACTTTCAGCCTGGGAACAGAGCTGATAACACCAATGTTTGGTCTGACCAAGGACGTTGTGAGTCTCATGCTCTGCCAGGGAGGTTGGGAAGCTGGGAGGAAGCAGGGACAGGACACCTGACCCAAACTAGCCAAAGAGGTATTCCATACCACCGCACATCATGCCCAGGATGTAGAAGTGAGAGCTCCTGGAAGGGCTAGAGCACTGCTGGGTGGAGGCGAGGTATCGGTCAGTGAGGTGTTGCATTCTCTTCCCTTGTTATTTCTCTTATCATTATTATTATTGGTGGTAGCAGTAGTGATTTGTGTTATACCTTAGTTATTAAACTGTACTTATCTCAACCTGTGGGAGTTGTATTCTTTCTATTCTCCTCCCTGTCCCTCCAGGAGCAGAGGGAAGAAAGGTGGGTAGGGAAGTAGACTGTGTGGTTCTAATTTACAGCCTGGGCTTAAACCACGACACCTTCTTACATGTTTTCTAAGTGAAGGTAGTAACATTAACATATTGCTTTAAGGGCACACTGCAATTCTATATATCTATCGAGTGCAGAGACCTGGGGAAAGTAAAATTTATAGTGTCTCACCATCATCAGTAGTACATGAGCATGAACCTGAAATTCAAAATCAATGGAAATTCCTATGCAGAATTTCTTTTGCCTTCTCTTACATGAGGCTCTTAAGATTCCAAGAAATCCAGGAATGTTCATTTAATCTCCCCAGATTTTGTGAATTTATGTAAATTTCCAGTGGTGACACTCCCAATGAAAAAGAAACTACAGCTACACTTGTGATTCCATCATGTGTTGCTTTCAGCATAACCTCTTTTCATCCTGAGTATCTCAGGTAACCTTTCCTTCACACTTGGATTCACAAATAACTGAAGATCAGCCTCCTGATCACTCCTGCAGTATATTGCAAAAAGACATGAGAGATTTAAAACTAAGGCATATAATCTGGATTTTATTTTTGGAAAATGTAGCATCTCAATAATAAAGCAGAACTGGGCACTGCTTCTGGATGATAACTGTTCTTGGGAAGTGTCACAAAGTATGGGGGAAAGCAAAAAGTTAAGTACCTTTAACACTGATGAAATTTGATAAACCTCTAGTAACTTTCTATACATATTGCATCCTAGATATTCATGAAAATTAGTTTGGCTATTAAATAAATAAAATAAAACAAAATAAAATAAAAAGCATTCTTTACAAGATGGTACACTTAACCACCAAACTCAATTACATACATGGGTTGTGACTTCCTCCACTCCCCCATGAATTTCCTGTTGATCTTTTATGATATCTGGGTCCCTGTGATCCTGGTTGCAGTGGCAGAAAAAAATGTTCAGGTTTTAAAAGCACTTTGTGTTACTGTTGGCTATGGCAATTCTTGATAGCCTTATTTCCAAGCCTGAACTGAAACTGAGCTGTGCTTATCTCATGGAGCCGTCTGTAGTGCTCAGTTTTTTCACAATAGTTCTAGAAAATGGCTATGGGAACAAACTTGTTCCCTGGAATCAGAATGTTGTATGCTTCCGGCATTATGCAAAATTAACCATAGATAAGCAGCTAGGTTAAAACATGTTAGACAACATAAATAAGTTTAATATATTTATATACTTAATGGAGCCCAAAAACGCAATCTTCATGACTGAAATTCAGCAAATACATAATTGGTACTCATGAACAGTGAGTGGTTTTCAGTAACTGATTTTTCAAGTAGAATATACTTTTTTATTTCTGAAAATTACCCTCCATGATAGCTACAGACCACATTGTTTTAATGGTAGGATAAACGAAACATCTGGAACTGACAAGAATGACTCCACAGAGCAGCCTGTGAACAGATGAGCAGACAGATTGGCATGACTATGAAGAAGCAAAAGCCAGACCAGCCTGCTCCCACCCATCCAAAAGAGAATGAAGCTTCACAGAAGTCATTCTCTTTGTCTTGCTGTCACCTGTTATTCACATAACAGCTACAGCATATCTGTAGGCAATGCCACTTGCCAAGCCTTCTTTACCAATACGGACAAATTTGTGTTTTGCAGTGCTACCATTGAATACTTGTTTACTTTCATTCTTTGACTTCCATACCCACACCCACAGTAGCGACATGACTGGCAGCTAATTACAGTCATAATGATAGAAGTTAGTCTGTGAAAAACTAGAATGAAGCCATCAATTTATTTCCTATTATCACTAAGCAATTTTTAGGTTGCAATTGCTTTAAGCACATCAAATAAGAACAGCTAATTTAGGTATTAAAGACTCCAGCATTAAAAATTCCCCAATCCAAAATCTAGTGTTTATTCAAATGGTTATTGTAACTCTTTAAAAACATATTTTAAAGTGATATTTTACACAGTATCTGACCATAGCTTACAATGTAATCGTGTAAAGATACAGAAAAGATAAAATTTTGCTTTGTTATTTTTCTAAAGCAGACCATTTTATTTACCCTCTGCTTCTCCTAGACATATGGAATTCCTGGGTTTCAGATCATACACAGAGGTGAAGAGGAGGAAATTCTGCTCTGGTACAGAAAGTGAATATAATCTCATTGACCTCTACGGAGTATTAGAAAAGTTATCTTGAGTTTTTTGGAAGGAAACGTTTTGGTCTTTTTTAAAATTTCTCATGTTAAGTGTATTCTTTCTACTGTTCTGAAAAACTTTAAAATAATATTGATACTAGAAAATTTAGATTTTTTAAATTTTTTTTATTTTCTTTTTTTTTAGATTTCAGGCTCTTTTGTAAGTTCATGTATCTCAGGAACAACACTCCATATTTATCTCCTAATCCCCTCCTACTGAATAGGCTTTCTAGTTTACTTGAAACCTCTATGCTCTGTCCTTCAAACCCAAAGTGAAAGGTGTCTGTTTTTCTGTGAGTTATACGTATTTCTTTGTATACATGAGCATGTACCAAGAACTTAATTGACTGACATTACTATTGTCAAGTCCCATCGTGCTCCCTGCTCTCCTGAGCAATTTTAGCATGAATCAAACCCCTTCCAAACCTTACTTGGATATCCAGGCACCTAATCACTGTCAATCCAAGCAACAGTCAAATGGCCTGGCTACTTGGGTGTAGCTCTGATCTGTGACCCTGAGACCTAACACCTAAACACCTATTTCTCTCTGCTCTAGCCTTAGTTCTTGATCCTAACTTTTAGATATGTATTCTTCTATTCTGCCTCCTGTTTCTGCTTGTTCCTACTGCCAAACAGCCAGGCTAGTTCTACTCCAGCCTTCTTTGACACCCTCATCTTGCAAGATGGACGTCATAACACTCAGCTGAGTCTTCTTTTTGCAGCATTGACTGCTTGAATCCTGACTTTAGTTCATATTAGCTTCTCACTGACCTAAGCTGCTGTAGAATAAGGGTCAGCTGATAGCCTGAAATCCTCCATGGAAACTTACTAAAAATAATGAGACTGAAAAGAGACCTGCAGTAAAAGCTCCTGATGCAAAATTGGAGAGTTAATGCTTTTGAGACCTAAGGAACTTACTCAGTTCCATCTCTTTCAGTCAAAGGGCACTGAGAAGTAGATAAAAAGATCTGACCCTTTTGAAAATAAGACACTTATCTGACTCAACTTACCCTTGATAAACAGAAACAATAACAAAAATGTTTGCCTTAATGCTTCTTAGGGCTTTATCAGACTTAACTGGGCTCTGAATCATGATAGTCACTAAACATTTTCTTAATCTACTGCACTTAAAAGTCCCCAGGTACGCTGTTGCTAACAGCAGAATGATCTGTCTGTTCTGATCTTCCCTTTTTCTCTGCACTGTATAGTCTTGGTATAAGGAAATGTAAGACTATGAAAAGCCAATTGATTCTGAAACAATCAGGCATTGCGAATGAGTTAACATCCCTTCTGTCTTCCAATGCATTCTGTTTAGGTCTTTTACACATTTCAAAATCTAAATTTTCCTGCAAGCAGACAAAAGAGAGCTGATTTAAGCTACTGTCAATAGGATACTCTTGTCTCAGTGAATGGTAATGTTTAGTCTATCTACACATTGTGGTTTTGCAAATATTGTTTTAAAAAGCAAAGGAAGGCTTTAAAAACCTTTATTTGATTGTTCTTTAGGATTAAATTGCAACATGACAACTTGCCTTAAACTGACTCAGTGGCAGCCTATAGTTGTCCACCCCCAGATCAGATCAGGCGGGGAGTTAGCTCACAATTACAGTTTATGCTTCAGTTCTCATTCATTGCAATGAGGAAGCAATCTGTTACAGTCTAAGCACAGGATTATTTCTCCTTCCTAGCTGGTCCATATCTGCTAGCCTATGAGGCGGAATATCCTGCTCCACCACTCAGGCTGGGCACATTGCTGTATGCAATGAAGAGTAGAAGCCACTGTGGTGTCACTGAGAAAGCTGTGTTGCTATTCAGTGGAACAGTGTGAGACAATCTTGCAAAAAATTGTAATTGTCGTTTTTAAAGGACATAGTTGTTTTCACTTTGTGATGATCTCCTATTTGAGTTCATTAGTCAGAAACATATACTTTGGTTCTTTGAGCTGATACATATAAGCAAGCCCTAGATGGACACAAATTTCTCTATGTGAGTGCTGGCAGATTAGACTTCAATGCTGGGTCATAAATTGAGAGAGAGGAAAATAATTTGACAACAGATTTTAAAACAAAATAACTGATTATTTTATTGGTACCACCTATACATTTGTGCTGTAGGTAGAGAAAGTGGGAGCTGAGCATCAGCTCAGCTGTGAGATGATGTTTGTTACACATCTTTATAAAAAAGTCTTGTAATTATATCCTCACAATATCTGCAAACTGTTAATTTCAAAGAAAGGGTTTTTTTTAAATCTTCTATTTAATGCTTCGAAAACTTTAAAGTACATGCATTTATAAAAATATGGTTTTTTAAAAAAATTACTAAAAGGACACAAACTGCAGGTTATCGCTTTGAGGTAAAAGTGATTCTTTTCTTAGGCTTAGTGGATTTTTTCACTAAAAGCTAGGAACTGATAAATAGTGGTGAAAATGGCTGAGAATATGCAAGAAAAATATGTTTTCTAATAATTTATTCAATGATTAGTGCCAATATTCCTCAAAACATATTTAAGGAACTGTCAAACTAGCTGAATACTTCAGTCTTCAGTAAAAAAATTGTAAATTATTTGATTAAAAATGTCAGGATTAATTCTAAAATGTTTCTAGCAAATGACATTAGTCCAGCTGTCTTGTAAAATAAGAGCCTCAGAGTTTTTTCCATATCTACTGAGAAGAAAAACTGACTAACTCTGTAAATATTTGTACGGATTTGGTTGTATTCCTTCAAGTCTAAACTGTGTATTAAATTATGGATATTGTAATTCGTCTTGTAGCAGACTCTTGCTACACTGTTAAAAAAGCTAAATAATTTATTCAATTAAAAATACAAGGCAAGAGCTTCAAAGCTGTAGGCAAACATCAGTTCTTGTGCATTAACACCAGTGTTTGTGTGTATAGGCACTAGGCATATGTAAAAATACGTATGAACTCCTAAGATCTACTGATCCACTTTGTTTATAGATACAGCAAAGTGGATACGGATACTTTTTTGATAGTACAGAATGGATATGGTCTATTTGTTAATGCCAATACTTAGAAACCTGACTTTTCTTATGTTCTGTGAGCTTATTAACATATCTCCTTACAGTATTTACAGTATCTTCTTAAAGTTGATACTACTGTCTTGCACGATGGAGAGGCAGTTGTTATAATTTCTTGCTTGTAGTCTGCCTCCAGGACTGTGGAGAGATATTTCACAAAAGCAGAAGTGTGTGAGTGGGGAGAGACAGATGAAAGAGAAGTGCTGCTTCTGCTGTCTTCTAATCACCTTTGTTGAATAAAGTTCATATGAGTAATAGGATACAGAGGAACTACATGGGGGTGAAGCCCTGAGTCTTTTCCTTTGGCAGTCCATCATTGCCTACAAGACCTAAGGGGCTTGCAGGTTGACCTGGAGTTGGCTTTTCATTTCTCCTCCTCTCAGAAAAAGTGTGAAATAATTTGAACAGAACTTTGAGGGTTTTTTTTCCCTCTTTTTCTGCTATGTTATTCCTCGTATAAAGGTGATATAATGCAGAATATTTCCCTTTCAATGAGCTAGATAACTAAAGATGTGAGTTAAATCAAGGGTCTAGCTTATCTCTATCAGCCAAAAACAATCCAATCCAAAGGAGCTGATGACAAATATGTGAGAAATCAAACATATTTGATGATAAGGAAATAATGCCAGAAACCTTGCATTGACTTGGTTCATCCTTATTCATGAACAGAGATGAGTCATAATCAGGCACTGGTTTGAACTTAGTTCAGCTTTTTCATTCTGTTGCCCACCTCTATTTCTGTCATACGGAATAATGATTTTCTAGCAGAATACAAGGAGACAAGTTGAAATTCAGTTTTTGACTTGTAGGCTTTTTCCAGTTTTGTTTAAAGAAACATATGCTCAGCAAAGCAAACTTCAGTTTCAATAGTTGGTTTCTCTAAGTAGCTGAAAACAACATTGTAATAGAAAATCATTAACTAGTTTTGGTGGGAAGGGCTGGTAAAAACACTCATGTTGCCCATTCACGCAAAATCATGGTTGAAGAAACACTGAATATATCTGCAGCACTCTCAGTCTTGAGTGAAGTTCTTCTGATCTGATTAACTTTGAAAAAATAGTGTCATGATTGAAACACTTGCAAGACCACCCAACTTTAATGGCTGTGCTTATTCAAAAAGGTAATGCTGCTTTCTCCAGAATGGCTTATCCTGACCAACAACACCTGATTCAGATGCTTCACCTTTCTTTTAATGAGTTGAAATAGTGAGCTCTTCCCAAGTCACTGTTGGTGTATATATATATTCATAGCTAGGCTTTGACAGATCTGGTACTGGAAAGAAAATAGAATCCCAGAAGCCATTTATTTATAAATATTTGCCAAACCTATGTTTTCTACAGACAGTACCTATATGAAAAAAACCCACTAATGTTAGCATTTCTGAATGTCCTGGAAAAAATTAGCTTTTACAACGAAAGTCAGTTTTCCTCCCTTGGCTTGACAGATGATGCTAATAAGAAATCTGTTTTCTGAATGAAAGACTTGGTGCATTAGAGGCCAGAAACTGAAAGGCCAAGTGTCAGATGGTATTGCTTTTTCTATGACAGCTGAAGAGTTTCGAAAATTTGATCTTCAGAGCTGAAGGACTGCCAAAAGCTGGAGACCTTATTGTGTTGCTTGGACTGACTACTAAATGGTGGCTGCAGAATCACACTCTCTTGAGTTCACTCAGTGTGAAAGCATCTGCTCCCCCTTCTTCCTCTATAAAGGGACACTGGCTAGCTGCTGAGCTTCAGCAGAAGCATTAGTTCTAATTCCCTTTTATGTCACAATTTTAGGTGATCTGTAGTCAGTCACACCTGGCGAGAATGGAAAAAATCAAGGCTGGGATTCAATTTGAGTCCTCAATATAAATGGGTTTTTAAGAAACAATCAAATTACTCCTGTCTGCTGCAGGCACATTTACCTAATTTTTTCTTTATGTGGAAGAGAAATGGCCATTTTTTCTGTCAAAAAGAAAAAAAATAGTGTCAGATGAAGAGATGTTATCCTTTTTAGATTCCAGCATAATTGGTTTTCAATTATGTGCTCCTAAAATGGTGGGGCTATTGGTAATTAACATTATTACAAGTATAATTTCAAACCATCTAGAAGAAGTTTGGGGGTCATGTTTTATGATGGCTCACTTTCATCTTACAACAGGAAATTCTGGAACTGACCACTTTTCTTGCTTGATTCATCACAGTTCATGGTCATACATCTATCAGAAAAAAACCCATACTTGTTTAATAAAATGAAAATACACAGCTGACGGGACTTTTACATGAGAAAGCATGTAAAATGTTTAATTTCAAAAAGGACAGTGCTAGCTGGAAATAAGATTTGAAGGAAGGAAAGGCGAAGAAAGCCATAGCACTGCAAATAAATAGTGCATTTTCAAATACAGCTTGAATCATAAAATAAAAAAGGTGAGGAGATTTCACTTTCTAAGACAGGAAAACAATTTGACCTTTACAAAAGATATTCACATGACATGTTGTTCTGGTCCTTTGACTCTTTGTTGATAAAATCAAAAGTGGTTTAGAGCAAATTAGTTAGCTTGATGTTGAAGCAATTCAGAAGATGAGAACAGTTTGTAGTACTGATAAAACAGACTTTTGCTCTCCCAACCAAGGCCATAGTTGTTTGAACTACAGTTTTCATTCTTTCCTCTGTTTCTTTTGACACAGTATTATTTCTTCTTCATCTTGTATTTTTGCATTACATTTAACAGAAAAGCTTTACTGAATAGAAAAGGGTTTGTTTGGGATTACAGCTTTGTATGTATTTCTAAAGGGATTTGTAGGCAATCTTTATGAGTGCTGCTATATTTTTAGTAGTCTTCTTGCCTATTAAATAAAGGGCTGAACAATAGTAATTACTGCACAAACACCAAGGTCCCAGAGTAACACCATTCACTTCAATGAAGAACTGCTGTGAAAGCACATTTGAGAAAAAACCCATGGTGACAAGAGATGGGAAAGAAGGGAAAGAAACTGCAGTTCAGAGGGCTTTTTCTGAGGGAGCATAATTCATCCATGTGTATACAAGATTCTTTTCCCTGTTGTTTGCATTTTCACTACAATAAAATAGGTCCATGGAAGTGCCTTGTGGGCAGAAAGTGAGTTCTTTAATGTGAAGGTTTATATGACTGAAGTAAAGAAAGGCTATGAAATAGGGTATCGCTGGGAGTCTGGAAATAAGCTGGTTCAGCTAGGAGAGGATCAGCTACATGAGAGTTTGAAGGGAGAAGATTAAATGTGGGATTAGATTTAAGACAGTAGCAGGGGGCAACAAAAGACCTGCAAGGTGTAGCAGGACAGATGCCAATGACTGTCACTGAAGACACAGTATCTTTTCTGAACTGGAAATTTTAGGGCTATCTTCCATCAATGTCCCTGTTCCAGTGCAGTGATAGTGAGGGACTCCCAAAGTATTCAGCTGCATACTAGTTTAAATTATATTTCTTTGTAAACCCAATATTGCTTGGTGGAAGTGAGCTGTTGTAGTGGCGTATTTTCATTATTTGCAAGCACTAGTTTTACACTGCAATGGAGAATTATATATTAATTTATCTTTTCAGGTTACGTTTCTGTTCTCTCAAGAGTTCTGCAGACCAAGGTGTGTCGATTTTATTAAGCTTTTCCCTTTTTTAGAAATAGGAGATTTCTTGAGAAAGTACCACTCTTTTAAGATTTATTTTGGTTTTGCAAAAATTGTATTTTTCTTATCCCTTTAACTTTTTTCTATATTTATGGAGCTCACAATCTGTTTCTTTCAGGTTATAAAAGGAATTAGTGAAGGAAATAAGGAAACAGAAAAAGGCGTCTGTTTCCTTTTGTCCCCAAACCTTGAGAACATAGAAGATAGGACATTTGACATTATTTTCACTAATTCCGGCATTCACATTTTGCCTTATTTATTAACTTTATTATCTTTACTTAGATCTCAAACTAACTCTTGTGTACATGCTAATGCTGTGTAGAGCAGGTCCACTGCTTGGTTCAGTAAATCATGTCATTGAATTCTGGCATTAGAGAAAAAAAAAAGTGTGTGGTTTTTTTTTTTTTTTTTTTTTTTTTTTTTTAGCGGGATAAACAAAATAGCTTTGTAGATCTGCCTCACCCTACCAAAAACAAACAACCCCCCCCAACAAACCCAACCCCCAAGCCACCAGGCTTGTTAAAAGTGCTGTCTGCAAATGCTATATGAGAAATCCTATTTTTAACTAGATTTCAGACTGAAGACTTCATTCTTTTCCCTGGAGAGGAGTGTGTGTGCTAACCAAGCAGCTGAACTCAGTGAATGATGCTCTGATGTTACCTGTGCTTAGGAAAGATTCAAGATTTCTAATGCACAAAAATAAAGTTGATGACATCATGACATAAACATTTAATATTCTTCTTAGCACAAGTAAGAAAGGAAACCAAATTTCAGATGTATCTTCTGCTTTTTTTTTTTTTTTTTTTTTAACCAAAATGTAAAATACAATGTTTATGGGTTTACGGTTTGAAACATTCTTAGAAAACCACCATAATTTTAATTGAGGATGAATTTATTGTAACTCTTTTATGCATCTGCTCAGTTGCTGTATGTCCCAGCTTTACCACAGGACATTTTCTTAGAGTTTGTGCTAAGCAGACAGCACCATAATAGAAAGTTCAGTTTACACAGAGCAATGTTTATCTCAAGTATTTCATGCATGTAGATGTTTTCAACATGAGCCAGCAAAACCACTTTACATAAAATCTGCAACAATGCAACTACCTTTTCTATACAAAACAAAGTTGTTCTGTTTGCTTGGTAAGTCAGCTTAAGCAGTTCTTAGAAATGCCATTTATTAAATGTCAAGCTAATTACACGTAATATCAAGCCTGAAAAGCAAACCTTTGTGGGTGCACTTTCAGCAGCCTTATTCTTGTCTATTCACAGCCTGTCTGGTATATTTCTAGGAATCAAATTGATGTTTTTCCAAAGACACTGAACTTTTTGCTAAATGTGTATCTTTGTTAATAATATAGAAGGACGTTTCACACTACTTTAATGAAAGGAAATGCAGAATTTATTTTTATTTTAAATAACACAACAAATGAATTCTAGAAAAATATTCCATGTCAGGCAGGGACCAGTTCCTTTTCTGTGGGGTAGCAGGGATTGGTTTTGTTCTTGCTGCTGAACCTGACACTGAAAGAACAATTACTACTGATTCAATAGCTATTTCAATACCATGAATTATCACATCTTACTCTGGCCACTTGGCACTGGCAATATGCCACCAGCGGTAACTGCACTGTTAGGAAGAGTAAGAGACTCTTTGTTGATAAAAAAGAAGTTAGTAGAAAGAAAACAAATGTCACTGATATGAGTGCTTTGCCTGCAATGACATGTTTAATCAGTAAACATGGAATTAAAGTTGCGAATGAATAGAAATAAAAAAAATGGACTGAGGATTTCTGTACTGTTTAGACTGTAAAACCAGATTTCTTGCACTTGGAAACTCTAAATAAGCTCTGAAGTAGCCTAATGAAGATGAGCACTGTCATGATGTTAGTTAAATCTAGCATAGGGTTGAGAGTAGAAGTGAAAGAGGCCAAAGCTTGAAGATGAAAAAGCTTGGGAATAGAAACTTTTTGCATTGGTAACTGCTGTACTTACATGTAACCACAGGTAGTTCCCATACTGGAACATCACAGTATTAGAAAAGACAAGTAAAATGAATGTATTCACAAAATAAACCAAAACTGAGGCTAAAAAGTCAGACTTTAGTAATGTTTTGGAGTGTCAAAATTCAGCCTGAGCACTGGGTATCCTAGGAAAACACACCAGGTTGTCATTGTTCTATTGGTCCGTAAGGGAGTTAAGGTCTTAGATTGTGCAAAATTCCATTACAGAGATAGCTAATTTTTTGTATACTTATAAAATTTGGCCCAAACAAATCACGTATCAAGGAAAAAAGTTAATCAGAAAATATTTTCAGGTGAAGTTTAGAAAACAAAAATAGTAAATAACAAATGAATCTAGTAGCATGACAATACATCTTTAAATATTATGAGTTTCTAATGAGATCTTGAATGCTCTTCTATCCCATATTACCTGAGAATTGTAGAGACATCTTAACATTATGTTCATTCTGGAGTACTTTAATACTTTCTTGCTACACTGAAGTTGTGCTTCTGGCTGACCTAACATAAACATTCTCTATGGGAAAGGGCTAGATAAAGATGCCTGACATCAAAATGGAGCACAATGAGAATTCAGAAGCAAAGTTAATTTGGGACCTGATAAAGTTCAATGAGTGTCAGAGAACTTGAGAACTTATAAAGAATATTAATTTGTATATTTCATTTTTAAACTCATTTCTGACTTACTGGTTCCTGGAATTGTAAAGGGATGTAAACTCATTGTTTTTTCTCACCAATCTTTTTTTGATATTTCTGATATTTATTAAGTGCTGAGTCTTCAAGTTAAATGGTGTTGTGCATAATGGAAAAGCATATTGTCAAGCTATGGGAATAAGCAATTGAAGAGGAGACTCCCAGTGTGCTCTGATTTCTGGATGTCTCCGCATTAAGGTATTTGCCTGCAATATATGACTCTTTTACCTTTCATATTCAGGTATCTTAGATATTTTTCAAATACAATTTATCTTCATAAAGAAGGGATTAATGCAAATACAGACAATAGACAACATTCTGCAGTATTTTCTGAATTATCAAATTTTTCAGAAGTGGCTCAAATGACTGAACTTGAGTTAGGCATTCACAGAGTTGGAAATTGTAAAATCCATCCCACTAAACAGAAATGTGTTTAACTAAATAAATAGAAGGTGCAAAAGAAAGAGATATATCTTAAAATCCTGTTCTTTCTCACAGGTAGAGGCTTAAAATCATTTAGCTGCATGTATGAAGACAGGCTGAGAAAGTTGGGGCTGTTCAGCCTGAAGAAGAGAAGGCTGCTTGGAGATCTCATAGCAGCCTTCCAGTATCTGGAGGGCGCCTATAAGGATGCCAAGGAGAGATTCTTCATTAGGGACTGTAGTGATAGGACAAGGGGCAATGGGTTCAAACTTGAACAAGGTAAGTTTAGGTTGGATATAAAGAAGAAGTTCTTTATTGTGAGAGTGGTGAGGCACTGGAATGGGTTGCCCAAGGAAGTTGTGAATGCTCCATATCTGACAGTGTTCAAGGCCAGGTTGGACAGAGCTTTGGGAAACATGGTTTATTGTGAGGTGTCCGTGCCCATGGAAGGGGGGTTGGAAATAAATGATCTTAAGGTCTTTTCCAACCCTAACTGTTCTATGACTGTATGATTCTATGTTTCCTAATGGTATACTGTGCCTGCTCTATTAAATATAGAACAGAATTTGCTGTAATCTTTTTTAAATATAGTCTAGGAGGTCATTCAGTCTTAAGTAACCTAGTAGTTAGGAAACTCATCTCTCCTGGTAGCAGCCTTGAGACTACCATCAGTTCCCTGCAAGAATTAAAATTATGGTACACTAGAGAGAATGTTAAATCTAACTGGCAGCAATGGCAACCTCCTGAGAGAGGTTGCAGAAGGTAAGAATAGGAAAATAGATGAGCATGGCATGAGTCTTAGGCATTGTACCACAGCATTCTTTACCTGCTCATCTTTCCCTAGTGTTTTTCATCTTTCATCATTGGATGAAAAATTCCTTGATGGAATTTTGGCTTTTTGGAAAACACTTCTGAAGCCTTAAAGGCTTGCAAGAAACAACAGTGGAAGTTTTCTTTATGCTTTTTTGTGGTTTTGGTTTAGTTGGGTTTTTTTTTTTTTTTTTTTAAGGAGCATCTATCAGTGAATAAAGCAGAATATAAAAGAAGAGAGAAAGCTTGATAGCTTAAATTGAATTGGACATGATTCTGGATAGTGGCTGTTGAAATTCTAACATCTCTTCCATTGAGAGACATTATCTCTAAAAGGATCTTATAATGATAGTTATTTTTAAATGAGGCACCCTCAGATAGATAGTCAGATAACTGTTCTCTGTGTTCTTTGAAAAATGCTCTGAACCTAGCCTTTGTATAAACAAGAACTTTTCTTTCTGTACTGTAATTCAGTTCTCTTTGTAAATTGTCCCAACAGTCAGTTAATTCACAAAAAGAGTGACTCTGAACTGATTTCACCTAATAAATACAGCCAGGACCTTGCTGTAGGTGTCTGTATCATTTAGATATTTATTAAGGACTAGTTTTCACCTTATTTTTTTGGTTGGATGGTTGGTTGGCTTTTTTCTCCCACTACTTCCATGGAATACCAGCTCTTGTTTAGGCAAGGTCAGTTTGTACTTACTCTTTATTTTGTCAACATTGCCATTTGGTTTTATAGCTCTTTTTCCTCCTTGACTTTTTACACCCACTCCTGCCTGAATCAATTGTGTCCACTGTCAACCTTTGCCTCTAGGTGAAACTACATTTTTCCTCTCCTGTGAGAACTCTTCATTGCCCTCATTGTCCTCACAGCCATTTTTCTGCACTTTAACCAGACAGAATTCAACTTGCTGAAATACTGAGCAACCGTAGTGACACAGAATACAACAACTCACAGAGTAGCATTAAGTTTTTCCTTGTCTGCTGTTTCTAGGACTGAATTTGATTCTACTCAGCTATGGCTTATTGTCCTGCTGTAAATTGCCAAGACATCCAGGCCTTTCTCCTCCACCGTTATGTCTAACTAAAGAAACTTGTATAGGATTTCTTCTCATTAATCAGTTTATAAACTTGCACTTTTACTGTTCAGTCTCTAACTCCAGTCTACAGTGTCATCCAGTTCTTTTCCTATATGATGCATTGACTTTCCAGGTTTATTGCTGCTGTTCTCAAGCTATGTCACTTCACTGGTACACTCTTATTCTGAATACTAATAGAACTAAATCAGAGTTAGAATTTGATTAACGTAAAAAAAAATATATATTTGAATAGTTAAGAAACAAAGTTGAATAGTTAAGAAATTATTTTTTTATTGTGTTTGAAAAGGTAAATAAATGTATCTATGCATACTAAACATATGGTTCTATTTTGAGATTTAGTTGTTCTCCATCTTAAGTTTCGTATTTTACAAGTGGCCTCAGAAATTATGTGCAAACTGGTGACTCACATTGTTGTTTCTGGTTTGAAAACAGTAGAAGAAAACATGATTGGATAACATTCATCAGCAAAGACACGGAGTCTAAAATTTAGTCTACAGTGTGGAATAGCCTTGTTGAAGATAAGACTGTTTTGGTAATGTTTCATTAAATGTTTTATTAAGCAGCACTGATCAGTCAAAAAGATTCAAGATTTGTAACAGGGACAGTAGCAGCATGTCTCTAAGAGACATTTCAATGACACTATTGTATTCCTAAGTCTGTTGTCAATATTAATAGCATGCCCAAAGATGTCATATTTAGTCTCTGCTACAAGCTTAGATTGACGTTGATTAAAAGCAAAATGTAAAATCCAGCCTTAAGAGTATTCTAATATTTGTAATGTCTTAGGAATTCATGTGAAGATCATTTAAGCTGCAATAAAGGTGTTAACTGAAGAATCCTGTAGATGTATGAAGTGACAGAGGGAAGTAACATCACCTGTTACTTTATAATGTGCAAACCTTTCCGAAAAACCCTTCCTGAGGAAGAGTGAAAAGTCCACAGACTACACTTGCATTTAAAAAATAGTATGGGAAAAAAATAGAAAAAGAGAAATAAAAATCAGATAGGATGCAGTGGAATTAGTGTGCTTGTACAGCTTTAGATAAAGAATAATATTCATAAGAAGAAGTATTGCTGAACGCAGTAAATTTTCAGATTTGACAACATGGAAGACTCTTGGGGAGTCTAAATAAAACTGGTTAACTCTTGCTTGGAGGGGCACATGATCGTAAGTCTAAATTAAAATTTCATTTTATATTAATCTGTAGTGTGTAGTTTCTAATCTTGCATCAAAATGCCTGACCTTATCTGTTGTTCAATAAAGAGTTTCTTGATTGTTAAGTTTGCTTGGCGCTAAGGATAAGCTTGGAATGCTACTTCCATGGAAGGAGCGAAAGGAAGAACTAAGTGCCATGAGCAGACATCACTGAGAAGCCCAGGGTGAGTTTATGGAATTTAGAGGCTAAAAGTATCCCCTGCTACACTCTAAGCACTTATGTTAGGAACAGGGACTGAATCTTCTGTCTAGTGCTTATTGAAAAGTGAGGGTATTTTTCAGCAACAAACCAGCATTTCTTCTGTAAAGAGCAAATGACTGAGAAATGTATCCTGACATTAAGCAAACCCTGAAGCTTTACAGCTGAAATGTTTCCCCTCTGCCCACAAAATGAGTGTCAATGGTGTTTTTTTCAAGAAGAATTTCTCATGCCTAGAATATCTGCTGTGAGGAGGAAAGGAGAAAACCAGAAATTCTCATGAAACCAAGCACGTGGAAAGGTTTTTGGATAGGCTGTGAAAAAGTGAAGTTGAAATCCCTTTGCTGATTTATTCAGGGCATTTTATTTAAGAGTTTCTGACATCACAAGAAAGGGACTTAGTCACTGTGTAGAACCTTTTGATCTTGTTCTGCAGCAAAAAACAAAACTGAACTTCAAAATCTTGAAATGTCATGTGAAGTTATCAGTCAGCCTACAAAGCACACATTATCCAAAGACGGTTTTCTTGATTTGTACACACAAACATAGCCAAGCATAGCCAAGCTACGTTCCTGAAAGAAGCTCAGGTTGCTCAAAGAAGCTGTGGCCGCCCCATCCCTGGAAGTGTCCCAGGCCAGGTTGGACAGGACTTTGAGCAACCTGGTCTAGTGAAAGGCATCCCTGCCCATGGTAGGGGGGTTGGAACTAGGTGATGTTTAAGGTCCCTTCCAACCCAAACTGTTTTGCGGTTCTATGATGACAGGCTTGTATTGCTAATGCAGTTACATTGTTTTCACAAGTAAATCTGGGGCACATCCTTTCAATTATTTTCAACATTGATTCAGCTTTGTATTTTCAATACCCATGTTCCTGGTAGGTACATTACCATGTAAACATACGTGCTTGCTTCATGTCATTTTTATTTGATTAAAGCCAGCTACAATGTCAAATCTACCAAGAAGAAAAGCTAACCTGGATTAAAATGCAGACAAATGGGGAGAAGAAGTAGAACGTATGTCATGTACAAAGACATCTTTCTTACTGAATGTTTCATGTGAAAGAAAATCACCTTGCATAGTATTTCCATGTCTGATTGCATTTCATTTAATAAGAAAAGGCAACATATCACTTTAGCTTGTGAATCTGGATAAAACAGTAAGTGTACTTGGTAAGTGTCTGCAGATTTGCTTACATCTACGCAACAGGGGTATTGCCTCAGAATGGCTTTCGTGTGTTCATTGAAAAATTAACAGAAACAAGAAAGCGAGAGCAGTTCATTAAATTTTAAAATATTCTTAATAAAACCTTTCCCCAAAAGACACATGAGGAAGAATGGGCTATAAAGAAGGTGTTATGTTTCCAGAATGCCATTATTTTGATTTATTGATTTATTTTCTTTGGGAGGAGATAGACTACAGCTGTGGTGTTCTAAGAGCTGAAATAGCTTGGTTTGCTTGCAATTTGCACTTTAGTAGGAGCTTGCACTTGACCTAAACCAGGAGATAGTTATTTAAATTGTAACCTCTTCTAAAGCTAGTTTTGAATTACCCATTCCTGCATTATAATTCAAGGCTGATAAAGAGGTCTGCTGTTTATCATGCAAAGTGCTTCCATGGTTCAAATTCACCAGTTTAGACAGAATACCATAGTAATCTGAATTGAACAAAATATGAACCATCGTTTTCCACTCTATCATCCCTGATTCACAATAGAATGATCAGCTTCTATTCTTCCCATTGATGAATGATGCCAGTTTCAATGTTGCAGCATGAAACTGCAGGGTTTTTTTCTGTGATACCTCGTAGGCTTTGTAGAAACTCTTTGTAGATTGTCCAAAACAACCTCTTAAATGCACTTTACATTCATTTCTAAGATTAACCTTTATTGCATCTGTTCTCAAGTAACAACCATTAAGCTCCTGATGTACTGTGACAACTCTATGTTGTGCTAATCAAAATCACTTCATTGTTTTCTTGTGTTACTTCATCTGTCTGTATTCCACTGTTGTCTCTTGAAGTTTTACTGCAACTGTGAATTATCTGAGATAATTGAGTGTTATTGCATTTAAGTAGTGTCCAATATTGTGGGACACTGGGACCAAGATTTAGATCTTGATTTTCTGTGGTGTGGTACTACTAACTATAATAGATGAGCTAAATTTTTTCTCTGGTTGCAACCTTGCCACTTCTTCCAGTCTTCCATATGACACTCTTCATCCAATTGCTTCTGGGTCTTATTGTAAAAGGCTTATTGCAAATGGCTGTTAATTTTTACATTGGGACAGTCTTTTTGAGTCAGAGTCCTGCATTTCAGAAACGGCTAGGATTTTTTAAATTATATTTTGAATAATTTTTTATTCTTTTTGTAGATTAAGATTATTATTATATCCATATATATCATGTCTTAGTAAGAAAATTTAAAGTATTCACAAACAAATTTTAGGTCCTGTACAAAAGAGGAAGCAGACTAGCAGAGCTGGAATGGAATAAATTAGTTTGCTACCCCTGATTCTGGAGTAGCTTTCCATGTAGACATTATTCTTCAATAAGAATTACTTTTATTCCAGAATAATTATTCTGCTCACTAAGCAGCACTGGCTCTGAGACAAAGCTGAGACTTATTACACTTTGTAAGTTTATCTCTGAGTACCTGCTGTGCAGATGGTGCAGTGGGCTGGGGAGCAGCAGGACTGGGAAGCAATAGAAGAGTTGGCAGGTTGGCGAAGAAGATAACAGGTGTCTTGTGAAGTGGAAGCAAGGTCTTTATTGCAGGCCACTCTTGTCTCTGGCAGAATAAAACATTGAATTCAAAGGGGAGAGGTAGCCTCACATGAAAGCATGTACAGCCTACTGGACCACATACAGGATACCTGAAAGGTAGCTTGGGAAGTGAAGGAAAAGAACTGTGAACTTCTGAATGTCTCTAAGTAACAACTGGAAATCTAGAGGGACAGCAGCTGTTCGAAGGGTAGCTACATACTGAGTTAGTGGACCAGCATAAGTAGTGTTGTGGAATTAAAGTACTATATGAAGACTTCAGAAGAGGTAATTTTGGATGGGGTCTGTGTGTTTTGTTCTGGCAACTGGCTCATCATAGCGTGAAGTGGGAACCACTCATTCTGAGTCAAACACATGCTTCACTGCACTGTTTTATATGGAAGATTCTGAGAAGACAAAGCCATTTGGCTCCTTTGTAATAGCAGTATCAAATAGCCTGGTGACTGCAAACTGTAAAGAACCTTTCTGTGTATTTCTCATCTCCAAGTTTTCAGGGGTTGATGGCACTATTTTTCCTTATTGTTTAAAAGGAACGTACTTAAACCTATGTGGTCAACTTACTTTAAGAAAGTAAAGTATACTTTACTTGAGAAAAAATGCAAGATGAAGAATCGTTTTCACTCATCTCTATTAAGCCTCATGGACAGCAGTCTGCTGATAAAAGGTTTATTTTTAAAAAATGTTCATTTTTTGAATGAACAATACTTGTATTTGAAACTTGACTCGTGAATATCAAAGATATTCAGAGATCTGGTTCTGGCACATACTGATCACATGCATAGTAGGACTTTAGTTGCTATTGTCATCTCATAAACAGAATCACGTGTTGATAGGTGCAGCTGGAGGACCTGAGTCCCTTGGACAATGTCTCGATAGCATTTGGGAAATCTCATGTGAATTACTGAAATACATTTGAAGTAACTTAGGAAGTTATCATCTATCTTGCTCTAAATTCATACATTTATACCCAGACATGTGCAAAGTCACTTACTGTACTGTTGGATCTTTGCCCAGAAATTCTTTTTTGGATAATGTCTCTTGAGGTTTTATGCAGATAGGATGCTTATTGCAACTCTATGTCCACTCTTTCCTCATGTTTTCTCTCAGACAGCTGATGTTAACATCCAGACTGCATTAAAATAACTAGTCACATCTCAACTGCACAAGAAATGTAATTTCAACTTCATATTAAATCATAGAAGTGACTTTATTAGGCATTGGCTTGGCTTTAGATCACATAAACTAAAATGTGGTTTGCCTTTCAGCATATACCTTACATGTTTGACAGGGTTTCCAAATAGATGAAAGGGATTATGATTGGCTTTAGCCACTCCAGTTCTGGGAGGAGCAACTTTGGTACTCAAATCCTTAGGTTAAAACAAGAAGCTAAGATCAAAATACAGCAAGCTAGTATAAAAGCCAACCAAAGTGGACAAGACTACTCAGTGGTGACACAGAACTGACTAAAGAACTATACACCTACAAAATGAGGTACTAAATAAGACTATTCCTGAGCACTTGCATGCATTTTAACTCTCACACAAGATAATAGCTAATTGCACTTGTGACTGATGATCCTAAAATATACAAGGGATCAGCTGTAGCGCTGATGGCCTAATTGGAATTTACTAAGAATATCAAGGTACCTGTGGAGCTGGCTGCTGATAGGGGTAGAATACTCACTACATCCATAGTACACCCTTGTCTTAAATACCACATGCTAGTCATTCTGACCTAAAAACAACAAAAAAAATAGAAATCTGGAAGAGGTAGTGTAGGGGGTTGCCAGAGATGTGGGATAGTTTCTGTCATAAAACAGACTAAAGAAGCTGGGAGTCATCAGGTGAGAAAATGTTTCATGCTGTATTTACTGATAATGGATATCATATACCATTTTACCATCCATTGATCCAGTATCATAAAACTTAGTTGACAGAGGTAATGGATCAGGAATAAAATCTTGAAAGTAGGGGAAAGGCTAATAAAAAATAATATATATTGGTTTTAGCTCCAGTACTAGAGGGCTCAGATGAAATAATCAGGTAGCAAACTTAGGACAAAAACACAAAAATTATTTTTCGTATAATCCATAATTGAATTGGGGATCTGGCAGCCACGGGTGTTGCAAAGTCTGGAAACAGAAAAAGGATCAAAAAGGAATTAGACACTTTGACATCTGATTGGTTATTCACTGGCTATTAAACATAAAGTATAGATGCTGCCTCTAGCTCAGTTACTGAACTGCTGATAATCGGAAGTCCATGAAGGGGATAAATCAGTCTTGAAAGTGTCATGTTTCTTATGCCTGCCTATATTCCTTTGTTGACCATTTCTAGGACAAGCATATTGGCATGGGTGGTATTTTGGTGTAACGTCAGATATCTGTTCTTTAACATGGTTTGTTTATTGCTGTATTTTAGGAGCAGAGGAATTAAAATGGCAGGGTCATCAGAGGGGGTTGTAGTTACCCACTTCAGTTATTTACCGGTTTGTTTTGCTTTTGTGGGTTGTTTTGGTTTCTTTTTGGTTCGGTTTTGCTTTTCCTCTGAGTCTTTTACAGATGATGTATCCTTTATGAGGTAGCCAGATCAGAAATACATCATAGCAAAAACTAAACACCCTGATTTTTCAAGTGATAGCAAATGTCTGTGGGTTTTGTGTTTTCATAATTCATTGAATGAAAGCACTGTTAGAATTATAAGTTAGAAGGATGGAGAGTAGTCATTGAGGACTTGGAAATGTGAAAATGCGATTTCCCCTTTTAGAACCTGTACGTCTAAACTTAAAGCAAAGTATTGCTAGGTTCATCCTTAACATTTGCTGTTACTGATTAAGTTGGGTTTATTTCTTTGAACATTTAGGTTTGTTCAGTAAAGATCTAGGTCCTGTCTAAATTTAAAACATTTTAAAGTACATGTACAGTTCTTGAAATAGATGGCTGTTATAAGCTGTGTTAGATTTTACCTATCTAATTCACTAGATCTTTCTTCTGTCTTTTCAAATTATGGTAGACTTCCAAGTCAATAAAAAGAAGAGCACTGCATCAAGTGCTAAGTCAGAAAGGAGGAATATGAGGTTCTTTTTTCCTATTCATCATTGGTAAAAATGAGAGCAGATGAAACAGATGTACTTTCAAATATATATTTCAGTGGGTTTTTTTGATAATGAATGTTGAAAACTGACAAAGGCATTAGAAAGCATAAGTAGGTCTTATTCATACATTTATACCATTTCCATGTAGAATCCATAGATTCTCAATGTCATTAAGTTACAAAAACTCAGAATGGTGATTCTGGATTCTACGTGATGAATGATAACTGATTGTTTAATGTGCATATTAACTTCCCATTAACATCACTGTAGCATCAGTAAACTAGGCAAATTTTAGTGTTAGGCCTTGAGACCGACTAAACTGGGCTTACTGAGGTTAAAAGTCATGTCTTCAACTGGAAGTGAAAGCTGTTGTTGTGCCTGTCCTTACAGCTCGTCTTCATAACTCCATGTTGTTTCACTGTCATATTTTTCTTCTGTGTACACCCTGAGTGAATAATTTGGGATGTTCCTTTGAGTTTAAGCAGTGTTTCATCACCTTATTAATTTATGTCTGCATGAATTGTAATTAGCTGGTCATCAAAATTCTGCTCAGCCATACATTGATTATGTATATGCATATCTTCAGATTTTATTTGTAAAGTGATAATTTCTGGATTGAGAACATACTGACACTTATGAGTAATCACTGGGCTCCAGTTCAGCACTCCATCTGTATTCAGCAAAACACTTAAGCATATGCTTAATTTTAACTTTACCTCAGGTAAGCATGCAATTGCCTCCATTCAAATTCAGCATAGCATTTTAAGTATGTGCCTAACTTTAAGCATATCCTTAAATCCTACTAAAGCTAAAATCAAACACATCCTTAAGTGTCTTCATGAATATGGATAACTACTGAATGAGGTTTAATGAAATGAACTCTGTTGGCCACTAAATAGCAAGAAATGCCTGGCCATGATTTCATTAATGTCCTACAGGCAGAGAAAATATTACAGAGGAATAAAACAATCTACTTGTGCCTTGAAATTCTAAAAGCTAAACTGTGTACTGTCGAAGATAAAGTATTATTTTATAAACTGTGGGGGGTCTTCCTATCCCTTAAAGAAGTCTGTATCAGTTGGAAATCAGGACTTCATTCTCAGTGATTCATTAAGTTCAAAATGTTCAATAAAATTCTATTTCAGGCTTTAAACAAGCCATTTCAGATAATGTATCTAAATCTGTTTAAATTAGTTAAAATTACAAATGATCATGAGAGTGCAACTCGTCACAGAAGCAAAGAAAATGAGTACAGGTAGTAAGGATGTTACAGCTTTCAGCATATTTTCTATGGTTTTGTTGTATTTTCAGTGCTGAAGTGTTTGATTCACATCACCATTTTTTGTTTCAGTCCATTTTCACTTTTGCTGCTTTCAACCTCTATGATCCTTCTGCACTATTTATGTGAAAAGCTCTGCTTTTTTTTTTTCTTCAGATCCTCTCCTATTGCAGTTCACGAAGTCTTTCAACAGTAGGCTGTTAATCCTTTGCAGATTAATATGATTTCAGTGATAATCCTTTCATTTGTTGAATTTTTAAGACATATAATCATTAAAGAAAGTGCTTGACAGATTTTCCATTGAAGTAGTACAAAGCAGGTGATATGTCTTTAATGTATGTGGGTAGCACTTTCTGTTGCTCATTTATAAAATTAAATCTGTGGGTGAAGCATATAAATCTAGGGTTAGTTATTAGTCTTTTCCCTTTGGTATTACAGTCCAAATCCAGCCAAGGAAAAAAACTGTCAGGGGTTTGCAGACAAACCAGGGTTAGAATATCTGTTTGAATGCTCTTCGCAACTCCACTACTACTTTTCATATGGAGTAAGGGTCAGTTTAGGTTCTATCCTGAAACTGTAAAGCAACAAATTCAATATATAGAGAAAAAGCAGGGTATAATTTGACACGTGAAATTTGCCTTCAGGTAGACCATAGAATGTAAATGATATACAGGAGTTATTCCAGCTCTCTATACAAGGCTAATTCTTGTCTTCATGTAAGCTAAACCTATGATTGAAATACTCTTCCCCAGATGGAACTGAAGTCTGCAATTATCTAGCAATAACAGCGCACATAAATCTCTTGCCATAGAGTTTTTTGTTTGCTATTGATTCCCAGCTCACTGTCCATGCCTGTCGTCTTGATCCAAATTCTTTACCACCTTTTTTGTCTTCTTTTTCCTCTGATACTTCCTGTATTGACTTCTTTCTCATTTTTCTGTTCTTTAATGCCCACTGTTGAAAAGATAGGAAGAGAAGGCATGGGTATTAAAATAAAGTGATACTGATTACACATTTTAGTTAAGATCTCAGAAGCAATGCTTCAAAGTTAATATACAAACAGTAGAAATTCTTTTAGCTAGAGATCTGAAAAACATTGAAAGTTTATTGAAACATCTGTTTAAACAAATATATAGTAAGCGTTGCCTATCATATAGACTTAATTTTTGCTTTTATATACTGGAAACTCATAGATACTTTAGGCAGGAGGGAAAGGAAGCAGACACCACAACTCTTTAAGAAAATCAGGTCCTGAACTTGGCAAACCTTTAGCTGATTTTGTCACATATTTGCAGCTTTAAAATGATTTGGCCTTTGCAACAGCCAAAATAAGTGTCCTTTAATCACTTCCAACCTATTAACAGATGGGCAAACAGCTTTTATAAATGGGGCATACAAAATACTCCAATATCAGCCAAAACTAATTAGTAGCATTATCTGAACCGAAATTTGTAAGTGATGGAACATATATTAATTCAGATAAACTGTTTGATAGAAATGCCTTTTCAAACATCATGCTTAGTATTTGTTCTGCTCTAATATGTTCTAAACACTTACTAAATAAACCCCACTTTTCTTTTTTTCCCTGCTAGCTATTTTCTTCTATTAAAACAATAAATATTCCCATAAAAGTAATCATTACAGATAGTGTAACTGGGAGAAATCATGTTAAGCAAGAGGTAGTTTAGTGTGCATTTTTTGTGGCATATAAGAGAAAGATCAGTGTAACCTGAATACAACCTTAAAATAAATTAATCTTTCAGAACAGCACAAAATATTGATATAAGACATTATTTATACAGCAGTGCCAGAGAATATTAAATGTATCCGTACACAGCACTATTAATCAGAATATGCAAATTGCATGAAATTAAATTGAGTTTATAAAAAAAAATTGTCACATGTATAATTCAGTAGGAAGAGCCATTCAGTGCATTTCCATCAGATCAAAAGCATGAATTTGATTTTACAAAGACATCTGTAGTGCAGACAGCTGCTGTACCTAAGTGAGGATTTGATTGTACAGTCGATCTTTCAAAAAGCCACTTGGCCGTATCTTTCATATCATTTTTATTATCATGGATCTAAGAAAAAATGTAATGGTTTCAAAATCAGAGTTGTTCTGAAATATGCTTTCATATAAAAATAAATAAACAAATTTCTTAAAGGCCAGGTTGGACAGGACTTTGAGCAACCTGGTCTAGTGCAAAGTGTCCTTGCCTGTGACAAGGGGGTTGGAACTAGATGAGCTTTAAGGTCCCTTCCAACACAAACAATTCTATGATTCATGTTAGGAAGACTTTCTCTCTTTCCACCCAAGTGCCCCGCCTTCCCAAACTAGCCTATGCCTACCTCAACTTACATAGTGATTTAGGGATCTTGCTTGAAAAGTCTAACTGTACCTGGAATCTGACAGAAATGTGAAAAAAAAAAAGTTAAGAAAACATTTCAAACTTTTCTTCCTGTAAGATAGCACATTGGGAGCTGCTTTCCCAAGCCACATAAGCAATTGTCTGTGATAAACTTTTTCTCAAAATCTGAAAAAAAAAAAAAAAAATCTACAGAGATACTGTGCATATTATATATGCCCGTGTATCTAATAAATGAGGTGGTTCTCTTCCTGTCCATCTCACATAATGCTCCTTGGTCTTCAAAGATGGTGGATTTGATCAGTCCAGATATGCAACCTTTGGCACATTCTCATGTCTCCATGTAGATAGGCATCACTTGCAAACTGGCTAGATCTATCTAGAAACACGTTAATAAGTCCACTCGGGGTATTTCTTTGCAACCTATGAAACTGTAATTTCTTTGAAAACCTATGCGCAAATTAAAATGCTGCTGTTCTCTGATAGAATCTCTGTGAAAAGTAATAAATGCACAGCCTCTTCTGGTATGGAACTTAATTAAGCTGCTAGAGGGGTCACTGCTTTGTTCAGTGGGAAAGGTTAGAGGGTGCATCAAGTTGTGAGTGGTGAAATGGTGGTCCCATGCTGTGAAGTTATATGAAATACCTGAAAGACATTTTAGCCAGTAGAGATCAAGATTGATGGAAGAGATTTGTCTTTGTGGCATAGAGTGGAATGATGAATAAGTGCAAATGATATTTTTTAAACGTAAGAAGATGGTCTGATTAAAAATCCTGCAGGCTCTTGATTAGAGGGAGAAACTGCTACAGATACCAGAAAATAATCAGTTTGGAATTAATAATCTAAGTTATTTTGTTTAAAAAACCACAATATATTATAACCTCAAAACCAACCAACCAACCAAAAACAAGACCAAAAAAAAAAAAAAGGCAAAAGACAAGATCTGAGAAATACTCATCTCAGTTTTTCAAGCATTTTATCTGACTAGCACCTTGCTTAATTAAGATCAAGCATCAATTCAATGATATTTCAAGCAGATTGGTTTAGTCTTGGCACAATCTGGATGTGGTAAGTAAAATTACAATTGACTTTACAGCAGACAGCTACTTATGACTTGAACTATACAATTACTATTTCTATTTCTGTTCACAATTGTACATTCAGAGAAAAAGAAAGCTCTAAATATGGTGGATGAAAAATACTCAGCTACATTTTAAATTTCTGCCAGTTACACTGCTTGAAATTCAAAATCTAGAATTTTTATTATTCATCATATAGATTTTGATCATTTCCTCAGCATGGGACATAGCGAAGTAATCATATAGGAGAACTGGAAAGATGGAACTTTGGAGAGTTCCTTTCTACTCATCTGTATTAAGAACAAGTTGAGAGTTGTCAGGGGTTTAAAATTACTTTGAGTAATTTTACTGTAGCAAATACATGTACAACAATTCAGGTTTTGAATATCTTGGCTTTTCTGGTGTTCCTGCTATCTTGTTTTGACAGGAAAATCTAACACAGTATTTCCAGGTGTGTTCTGAAAAGGATTGGTTTCAAGACATTTCTATGTTCTTGTAAAATCTTTTTTCTTTTTTGGGGGGTGTGGT
Source organism: Psittacula echo (assembly GCF_963264785.1). Classification (NCBI taxonomy): domain Eukaryota; kingdom Metazoa; phylum Chordata; class Aves; order Psittaciformes; family Psittacidae; genus Psittacula; species Psittacula echo. Next base: position 64,598,693 of record NC_137735.1, read on the forward strand.
GGCATTTCCTGGCAACTATAATGAGTACACATTAAGAAAATCAATGGAAGTTAGTATTCAGATAGAAGGCACTTGAAGGTTTCAATGTGTTTTTCTGATACAGTTCGAAAGTTCGTATTACCAGTTCAATTGTAGGAGTTGCTAAGCAAGTTACTTTTTTAGTCTTACTCAAATTAATTTTTTTAAAATAGTGTATTTTCACACAAAATATGACTTTCTGTGTTCTCCATTTCGTAAAAAAGCCTGTACAGTTGCATAGGAATCCAAAATGTTGAAAATAATAACTTAATCCTTACAGTTTCAAAGCCATGGGCATTGTGCAAATCTATGCAGCTGCAGCAGAAGAGTTGGCAAGCAGATTTGGATGCTAATTCTGTAATCGTAGATGGTAAATGACCAACAGTTCTTTTTCAGTCTTTTCAAGCTATTCATGTAAATGAAAGGATTCTACGTGATTCTGTAATTATTTTAGGTGCATATTACAATTTGTCTTCTAGAATTTTGATATGTAGTTCAAGCATTTGTCCACCAAACTGAAAAATTAATATTCTGTACTTTGATTCCTAGTGACAAACACTTTAGCCTTCAAACTCAGAAAAAAAATGTAACTCACCTGGAAGTCTGTAGCTTCTTGTGATTGTAGAAAGCATCCTAATGGCAGAAGAGTGCTTAAAGCAATCATTTGCATTCAAAGATACGTAAGAGGGTGGCTTGAAGACAGGGCACTCACGAGAGTAAAGATTAGGGTAATGTCTTGAATGCTTAATTCATGTACCACTTATATTCCAGTAGTGTAAGAATTCCTTATTATTATTATTTTCTATAAAAATTTCTTCACAGAGAGAGTAACCAGATATTGGAACAGGCTTCCCAAGGAAGTGGTGGGATCACCATCCCTGGATCTGTTAAAAAAATGTGTAGATGAGACTCTCAGTGATACGGTTTAGTGATGGTCTTGGAAGTCCTGGAATAATCATTGCACATGATCTTAAAGGTCTTTTCCAACCTAGTTGATTCTACGATTCTAATTCTATGCTCAGCTAGTCTATCTCTTATGGCTATTCTGCATCTTCAAGATTAGGGAGAATTCAGTGATAGTGAGTGCTCTGTGGGGACCTATTTTCATCACTTGACTTCAAGAAAGCTGTCTATTAATTTCTAGAAGAGAATGGCCTGTGTGACATTTGATCCCTCTGCCTTCAGAGAGTCTTGATGTATATGCATATTGTACTGTTAATCCTGGGGCTTACAGTTTTTCAGGTAGAGAAAAAGGCTGTAACTAACAGACTGTTTATTGCACTCTTCTTCTCCCACTCTGTTTTAAGCTTCAATTACTGAAAAAAAAAAATCATGGACTATAGTATAATTACTGCTTTTCATGTTTGTCATCTGGTATTGCTAAATGAAATGCCAGTTCCTGAGAAATGACATACTAGAATGCTGTAATAGGCATTATCTTCTATCTCAGAGTTTATGCGAAGTTAAAAGAGCTTATGAAAGTTGCAGGTTGAGTGTTAATAGAGGCTGCATAACTTCAGTAAATATTTATTTTTTTTCTGGTGATGTCTAAGCCTCCTATCCAAGAAGTATACCATAAGAAAACTTGCACCTAATTCAAACGTGGGTCAAGTAGGAACTAAGTTTTCCAGAATTCTAAAATAGGGTAATAAAAATCAAGTCATATTATTTGGTAATCATCAACTGTTACAAAATATTCCATCTCTTTATATACTGGAGGAGAGGAAGTTTTTGTCACTCATATAATTAATGATGAGGTGGGTCGGCATTTCTTGATATCTACTCCTAGGCTGTAGGAAATAAATATGTATTTTTCCTCCCAAGGAAATATTTTAAATCAAAAAAATTAATGTTGAACATTGAAAATTAATGTTTTAAGATTTTCTCACAGCTCTTAATTCCACCACCTCATTTGTTTATTTAGTCACCTTTCACTTGTTTTTTACAGTAGTGAAAGTGAAACATATTTGTAATTACAGTGCACAAGTCAGTCACAGACAATCCCTACCAGCAGTTGTAAGGTGCTACTGTAAAATTATAGCCTGCATTAATATCGAGCTGGTGTTTTGCATTTCTCTACACCACGTTGGTATTTTGAATTAGAGGACCAGATGGACGAGACAAAATATAAGTAATTCCATTTTTTAATATAGTTATCTTTTATTTTAATTTCAGTGGCCTGTGTATTCTTAAGAAATATTCCATGTCTGTAACACAATTATTTAAAAATCTGTGGTGCAAGGAAGATTTCGTTTCTCCATATGCACACCTGCACTTCTAAGATGTCATTCTGCAACTGCAGAACTATAGGATTTAGCTTGAAGAAAGAAATTCTTCTGGTCACTTGATAAGGAGATTAGTTAATTTGTTAACTGTTAAATGGTTGGCAGTGTCACAAACTGTGAGGAAGAGAAGATTTGTAGTGAGATAGTAGGTGACAGAGTGCAAAACTGAGTATCATCACAATTTTCTTAACACTTCATCCTTTTCATTCATTTTTGACAAGATTTTCTTTTCCCTAGTATTATTGTCCTATTGTATTTTTGTGTTATTATGTAGAAAATGAATAGCACTTAAATATCTCCCATAAAGAAATAAATACCTTCAACTGTTAGAGAAATTCTTTAAAGAGGATCCCTCCGTAGATGGTTTTTTTTGAGCAATCCATGTATTATCCATTATTTTATTCATGGAACTACTTTTTTATACATACTTTTGTTTCCTGTTTCCTCATCAGTTTGATGTCTCACTGTACAGTTAAGCAAGAGCTGTAGATAGCTATTCATCTGTATGGTAGAAAATTCACAGACACACAACAGAATAAACAGCAATGGTCAAAAGAAGCATAAATGGCAATATCTTGAAGGCATAATCAAGGAGGCACAGACACAAAGGCTGCTTCTCCTGATACATAAGCAGAGCAGTGTTGAAAGAAGAGGAAATAGTTGGCTAATACCAAAACTACCTGCTCCTTAGCTCCAGATGCTCTACTTACTCCCTTCTGCCTTCTTCTGAATGTTTCTATTTGTGTAGTTCTTATCACCCCAAGGATTATATGAAGATATTGAGGAAATAAAAAACAGTTTAGACTGCAAAATTTAATCTAAAGTTCCTTTTTGTCTGATCTACTGCCCTTCAAAATCCTTTTCCAGAGTAAGAGGTGGCCATCTCATCACAGAGGTTATTTGAGATTAGATGAGTGCGTACAGTAGAAAATAGCTTTCCTCATGGAAAAAAGCTTAGAAAAAGAGGATTAGTATAAGTTTCCAACCATGCATCAAAATGTGATACTGCAAGTTGGACTTATGTGACTATTTTATTTTAATTTTTTTTTATTTTTATTTTAAAATAGGCATTAGCATTGAAAAGAAAAAAAATATTGCCCACTAAGTACTGGAATTAGTCTCTAATTGATTCTTCTCCCTTTTGAGCTTGATATATATTAATTGCTTATATCTTGATCCCTATTTCCATTCAGTCCTTTAATTCTGCACTCATAAAGCTTTATACTTCAGGAAAAAGTAGAAGGATTGTAATACTTAATTTGAACATATTCAGTGGGTAGGCTTTGAGTCCCCTCTGACTGCTTTGCTAATGCAAATCATAGAATCTGAAGATTCACGGCATAGTTTCAGTTTTGACTTCTAAATTCCATAATCCGGTCTTACCTTCCAAACATCGCATAAGAAAAAAAAGTATATAGATAAAATTTGATTTTCCCTCTGTGTTAGGGGAAAAAAAAAATCAATGCAACCAATTAATTCCTAAAACATAACCCATAACATAACTCCTAAAAAGGTGCATTCTTATCCCAGGCTGCATATCTCATAACAGACTGTCTAATGATGGCTGACTGAAAAGTTTTTATTGCTCTTCACACTGTAATGGAAAGCTGGTTGATGGTTGAACCACTGAAGCTTTAATAGGAAGTCTTAAATTTATACCTTCATAGTCTCTTTGTTTGTAGATGTGGTAAGATGTATTGTCTTTTTTTGTTGTTTTATATTCATAGTTTTTAAAGGTTACGGTGCAATGTCTGCCTTAAAAGGCAAACGTGTTTTTCTGAAATGTTAAATTCACACTAATTTGCTGTACTTTGAAGAAGTAAAATTGTAACTGATTAAGCCCTTCAAATCAACCTAGAGTCTCATTTTCCTTCTGGCTTTTCTTTTTCCCAGGGCAGTCAGTGGAGGATCCTGTAATGCTCTGCTCTCAGTGTAAAGCAACAGCAGCAGCTCCTTAGTGAGACTTATGGAAATAGCCTCTTCATGCACCTCACAAGTTGAGATGGGAGATGCCACTTGAAGTTTCTCCTCTAGCACTTTAGTAGCACACTTTTGTTTTCTACTGACATACATAGGTGCTATGAACCAAAGCTGGTCTAAACATGAATTTATGTTACCTCTGTGGCTTCCATCACAACTGGCTGATTCTTGCAGACAGTGATCTTCTTTGGAGGTTACAGTTCCTTTATACATAAAAGCAATTTGAAATAACTCTTAAAATATAACTTTATTTAGTGAGAAAACCCCCTGTTTAATTGGTGCTGTTGCTCCATTAATAACCTACATGGGGTTTCTTTTTACCATTTTTCATATATGTTCTTCCATATATGCAGCTTTGTTCAAGCTGCATCTTTGAGAATGTGGTCTCTTGGAGTGGCTGACCAAGCATCATACTTGCACATTATCTGCTTCTCAGCATTGGCTCCTAGTAAATGCAATTAATTTCTCATGGAAAATCATGCATTATATGTCATTTAGGTCACATTCCTAAGACAGTGTGAATAAGACCAGGTATTTTTAGTCATTTGCTCCATCCCCATCACTATGGTAACAGGAGATTTTGTGACTGTGAGACAGATTTCTGTCTTACATCCTAGATTTGGGAGACTATTGCTACTTTTCACTGTGTTCACAGACAGACTAGGAAAGGTTCAAGTTTCCCTACTCATTATTTAATTTATTTCGAGTCTCTTATCTATGAAGTGTTATCAAAGCTTGTTCAGCCATTTGAAGCAATGTGTAGGTTTCTTACTCATTTTGAGTTTGAAACCCTCTCAAATTATGAACATGTAAATCATGAATAATTGCTGAAACGTGGAGATGTGCCTGTGTCTAAAGGGCACCCATAAAATGATTTTTAACAGGGACACATTTTGAATAAATGGCACTTATCTGTAAAGTGCCTTCTCTTTTTCACTTTTATAATACAAATGTTATTATTTCTGAAGATAAGTTATTAACAGAGTATAACCTTCCTAAATAGCCTGGGAGAGATGTTGCGACTGGTTGAATGTTTTTAATTGCTGAATGCTGATTTGATGTAACTGTCTTCTGTGCCAGTGCAAAGCATCCTATAATATCAGACTACCTATGCAAGAATGGAAAGATAAGGGAAGAGGGGAATATGTGTCTGAGCAGGATCTATACTGATCTTTTTTGAGTGAACACTGCATCCTGTATGGCCATGCGACTGATGAAGGTTAAAACAAGAAAAGGGACCCTGGCCTTGTGGGTCTGAGCACAGGGATAAAAAAAGATTCAGATTTTCTCATGGAAACTTTTCCATTTCATACTGTTACTGTTGTCTTTTTTTTTTTTTTTCCTTTTGATTTTTTTTAATTGAACTTAACATTGCTGAAAAACAGGGCCTGTGAAAGTAAATTTTCAAATAAAATGTAAACACAGTAAGGATTTTCTCTGCAATTGGACCTTCTGAGCTGCCTCTACTAAAAATCAGATTTTTCCATCTTCATATTTATAATCTCGATAACTAGTCTTGTATTTACACAAAATATGCAGTGTTTAGGTTAAGGTTACTAAATACCACATATTCTACTTGAATTTGAATCATTGCCTATAAGCCATCTCAATTTATATCAGTTTTGTCTCATTGATGATTGTTCTGAACTGCAGGGAGACAGTAAACCATCTCTTCATTTAAGTACAGAAGTGTCCAGAATTTTCATTATTTAAATTTTAATATGCGTGTAGAAGGTGAGAGGCTTTTTTACATAAGCTTTTAGCTTGCAGTCTGATCTGGCTTGATTTGAAATGATAGGTGATAGTGAAAAACAATGAACTCTAACAAACATGTCAAAGCAATTTGATTTCATTAAAATCATTGCCAATTCCCTTTCAAGCTGTGGACAGAGAGGGGAGATACAGAAGGTCCCTGGCATGTGCTTCCTTTCAAGAAGCTAATAGAGGGTAGAAGAGCAGTCCCACTCTGCCCTTGTCACAACCTGGGGTTCAGAGCTTGATTCGTGCTGAACCTCCATAATTTTTCAGTCCTACTGGGCTGTTCTACGATAACTGGTCCCTGTTACTAGGGCTTTTGTAAAGCTCTTATGTTTTTGAAGTTTCAGCTCAAAAATGGCATTGTCTGACTGAAGCTTTCCTCAATGTACCCTTCAGTTATTTTCTCCCTCAATTCTTCCTTACTGGGGTTCGTATTTGTGACATGTTATGCATAAATTTTTAAATATAAACAACCATAATAGCGATTACTGTTGCAGTCATGCCAGAAAAGCCTTATTTATAGAGCAGGACTCTTCTGTGTTGAGCACCCTCCACATTCTGAAGAAAAATATGCTTTCTGCTTCACTGACGGGAAATTGCCTCCTAAACCTGTTTATTTTAAAATATAAACAAAAATCTTACAATACAAACAAATACAATACAAAGGAAGCTGTGACTCATGTAATACGAACAAAGGTGTAATAGCTCTCACATCTGGCAGAACACAATACTCCGGAGTTTCTTTCATTGTACTGTTGGTTTGTGTCCTCCATACCTATGTAGTAATGAGCCGTGAGGCTTATGTAGGCTATCAGTATGATCATTTAAGCCAAATATAACATCAAGAAATTTGAGTTGCACTGTGGAAGAACTCTACAAGAGTGTTAGTGATAATGAATAGATGCATTAATAAAATGTCTTAATAGAGCAGTTGCAAATCTTTGCATTTCCTACATATCTTGCTGGATCAAGGCTAAATGCAGATCTGATCTAATGATTTCTTCAGGTCTTGCAGACTGTGTGTCATTCACTATCAACTGTAGCAAAAGAAAAAAAAAAGTATAGTATATCCCTCTCCCTGATTGCTGAATCTCTTCACAAAGAATGATAGATTAATATGAGTTTAAAAAGTTAAAACCTCCCGCAACATTCAGTATGTTTGTCAACAAACATGCAAGGATCCCTGCTGGATCCAAAAGTTATGTAATCAATATTTGTCCTTAAGCATCCTTTCTAACTTACCACACATATACAAACGTAGAATCATAGAATAGTCAGGGCTGGAAAGGACCTTGAGATCATCTAGTTCCATCCCCCCTGCCATGGGCAGGGACACCTCACACTAAACCATGTCACCCAAGGCTCTGTCCAACCTGACCTTGAACACTGCCAGGGATGGAGCATTCACAACTTCCCTCATCAAGCCATTCTGGTACCTCACCACCCTTACAGCAAAGAATTTCTTCCTTATATCCAATCTAAACTTCCCCTGCTTAAGTTTTAACCCGTTGCCCCTTGTCTTGTCACTAGTCCCTAATGAATAACCCTGTGTTTCTCTTTTCATTTTTTCTTTTTAAAGGAAGGTAAATTCAGTACTTAAGAACTTCATTTGCTTGAGCGTTTTGCTGTTAGCATATTATCAGTTTACTCCTCCTAGGGTTGGCAAATCAGAACAGGAAATTCATTTTGGCTTACCTGCATAGCCCAGAGTACCCTAGGCCAGCCACCAACCTTGTTTTAACATGGCTAAAATTTTAGGGTTTTGACATTAATAATAATGTAAAACCTCTTTATAGATTTACTAAGTTGTTTTGATGATAATAAAGTTGAGACCTAAACAAGCAGAAAAAGTCCTGCTTAGTTGATGAAGAGAGTTTTTTTCGAGTCTGTACATTTTGCATCACATTAGGATTATTCTAAAAACCTACTTTGGAACAACAATAGAACTATCTGAGAAGTGAATTTCCTCCTTAAAATTCTCCCTTGCTACAGTGTCTGCAGAATAGTTGACAACAGTTAAACTAGTACTATGCTGACACTGCTGCCTGTCATCCAGACTGATACTGTCTTATTTATATTCTCCTGTCTTGTCTCTTCTTATACCTAAGCTATAAATTCTTGGACTGCCTTTTTGTTCCATCTGTGTTAGAATCTGGCACTGAGGGTCTTGTTCTGTGCCTAGGGCTCCTGAGCACTATCCTAATACTAATAGACTGTACAAATGATGGATTGTTAAATCTGCTTTAAAGAAAGTTGGGGAATTTTTAAATTTAAATGATGGAACTTAACTACACCCATACAGGCAGAGTACAAGTCCTTCTGTTTGACTGGTTTTCTATGTCAGCTGTGTCTCTCTACCCCCAGATACAATACCATGGTGAACCCAGTGTCAGGTTATGAGTGGAAGTATGACATGATTACAGTACTTATCCATTAGTATATGGCCAGTGTGGAACACAAAACAGTATTGATGCTGGTCTGACTTCTTCTGAGACCAGCTGGCTGAAGATTAAGGAGAGAAAGGACCTTCCCCGGGCCAGCATTTCTCATTGCAAGTGCTAATCTCAAATTTGTGGGATGTAACCTCTTGAATGAAGCTTAGGATGTTTTTTGCTTTCTCTAATGACACCATTTAGGAACATTGCAATAGAGTGGCTTGATCAAGTTGTCCATCTTCCCTCTTAGCTCTTTGGCTTGTATCCTGCCCAGAAGAACAATTTCATCACACCACATCCCTTTCCACCTGGAAATTTGTGTTTTTATTAGTGTCACTACAGGGAATTTATATTTTTATATAAAAAATAGTGCCTCAGTTTGCTTATACATTTCATGCAATATTATCAAGTGCAATTAATTCTCTTGATATAACAGATCACACATTTTAAAGCCTTTTTAAATGAGTAAGTAAATTAGCATGTGTGCCATACTGAAATGGTTCACAGCTACAATGCTGCTATGTCTATTCGGAATTTGCAGACTCTGTATCTAGGAGATTTTCCAAATCACCAATTGGTACGTGTAGGCACTCCCCATTTCATTATTATGGACAAACATGAAAGAATTCTAGCAGTGTGCACTCACTGATTTGTCTTTAGCTTTTCCTCATCTGTTTCTGACCTCAAGTTTTCTCTTTGCTGTAGCTAGATCACTATTTACTTATTGAAACCTCTGACTATTGGTGTGTTAGTATCCAGATGAAATGAAAAATGAAATGCCTTTCATTAAGAGAACTCATCAAGTTCACTTGTGTCTTAATGTCATTAGCTTTTTACACTTTTTTCATGTAGAATTTGACTTGAGTTCCTTAATTGGATCAACTGTTCTTGAAGGCCCACCAGTACCAGTGGAGTCGGTTCATCATCTCATATCATTGTATGCCAGCATATTTGCTAAAGCGTTTCAGGATGACATTTGCTCATTTTGCAATTGCTACCTGCCCTTCTGTTTGTTGTCCTCTATGGCACATGTCTTTACAGATGCCTAGACAAGTTCCTTCATTTATGAGCATTAGATTATTTCTTTCTCAGTTTACTACTTTGCAATTTATTGAATTTTATCTTTTTGACTCTGAGCCATTTCTCCAATTTATCAAGATAATTTTTAGTTTGCCTACTCTCTTGTAAAGTGCTTGTAACTGCTTCCTGCACAGTGTCATCTACAAGCTTTCTAAGTGTCTTCTCTATTCCATTATCTTCATAGTAATTAATGTAAATATTGAATAGAACCAGACTCTGGACAAACCTCTCTAAGACCTCGTTTTATACCTCATCTGAGTTTTGACAGAAAAGTATTTATCTAACCTTTGAGTAGAATATTTTGATCCCTAAAAAGAAAAGGAAAAAAAAAAATTTCAGCAGAAAATATGAGCTTAGACATTAGGTAACTATTAAGAGTTTCACGAATTCTAGCATAGAATAGCAGTATATGGAAGAGAAACTAAATGTTCACCATTTATTGATACAAATATGTCTTTTACATGATTTAGGAAGGTTTACTCTCTAAGAATACATGAAAAGATATATCATTGCAATACTCTTGGTCAGAAAGATATAGATTAGGTTTTAAAAGTTCAAAGAACTTCTTGCTGCCTGTGAGGAGATGGACCATTGATTTAACTATATATATATATATAAAAGACATATAATATTTATGATATATTTTAGTACAATGCATCTATATGGATATGTGGGTGTAACTATAGGGCATATAGAATCTATTAAAGTTGAACACTCACATAACATATATAAAATAAAAAAGAGCTATATCCAGTAAAAAGAAATCTTGCCAAACCCTATACTCCAAGATCTCTTGGCAAGGCAATGAATTTAAAGCATTTAGACATCTTATTTGATATCTTTGAAGGTAGAATCATTCTAATATCCATTTTATGTATTAGTTTATGGATTATGTTAGAGTTCCATCTTTTTTTTTCTTTTATCCATACTTTTAAGGCAAAATAATTTTTCCAATGCTGCACAGCTATGAAAAATGTAATTAAAGAGTACTATAGCTATGTGAATTCTATCATTTAGGCATTCTGTGTATCAAGACTTATCACAAGACATTTGTTTAATTTTGGATTATGATCTTTTCACATTCTGTTGTTATAACTCTATATGAAGTAGTATTCCTTGATCTAATGAGTAATTAGATTTTTTTTCCTCTAAATTATCTTTTGCATTCTATTCAGTAGAAGGATTAGATACTGGTCTGGCTATCAAGTGTTATATCTGCTCGATCAGAACTAACACAAAATATCCTCTTTAACCCTATAACTTTCCCGCAGAATTACCAGTCCTTCTACCAGCATGTGATTTGGCTATCAATGTTTGCGTTTCTCCTAAAGAAAACAGACTTGGTTTTAAGTTTTGGTGATGAGCAACTTTTTGGTTTTCTGTTATTTGTCTTGCTGGGATTAAATTGGTCTCAGTTCTGCTATTCTACCTGAAGTTGCGTTTTAGTGTTGTCTGTTATCCTGCAAGAAGCTATGCTTCTGCAATGAGGACGTCTATCATCGTGACCATCATTGTTGCATTTTTCTGCTCTGGTTCATGAATTACTATTTTCATTTCTTGAAGTTGTACTGAATTACTTGTGGTAGTTTCTTTTGAACTCATTGTTTGAAACTGCACCCCTTCCATTGTATGCCTTTTACATAATGTTGTGATAATCATACAGCTTCTTGAAACAAGGCATCTAGAACATATGTGGAGGATAACATCCAAGATGTCTCTCTGCTTGTCGTAGTTTAAGCCCAGGCCGTAAATTAGAACCACGCAGTCTACTTCCTCTCCCCCACACCTTTCTTCCCTCTGCTCCTGGAGGGATGGGGAGGAGAATTGAAAGAATGTAACTCCCACGGGTTGAGATAAGAGCAGTCCAGTAACTAAGGTATAACACAAATCACTACTGCTACCACCAATAATAATAATGATAAAGGAAATAACGAGGGAAGAGAATACGATACCACCCGCCGGAAATGAGCCCGACAGAGCAAAGGGACGTGCCCTTCCGGGTAACTCCCAGTTACATCCCTGGGCATGATGTGCTGTGGTATGGAATACCCCTTTGGTTAGTTTGGGTCAGGTGTCCTGTCTCTGCTTCCTCCCGGCTTCTCCTCCTCCCTGGCAGAGCATGAGACTCACAAAGTCCCTGGTCAGGGTAAACATTCTGACCAGCAACTGAAAACATCGGCTTTATCAGTATTATTCCCAGGCCGAAAGTCAAAACCACAGTGCTGCACCAGCTACGAAGAAGGAGAAAAACTGACTGCTGCTGCTGAACCCAGGACAGACACATATAAACATTTGAAGATGTATGATTAAAACAGAAATGCCATTTTTATTAATTTTGCTGTCTGTCATGGCATAATGTCTTTGTCACTTTAAAATAAAATTACACCTAGCTAACAATTAAAAGTTATTTAGACTTTCAAATCTTGATCCTATGCTTCCTGCTTCCTGCAGTTGAAAACAAATCTTCTGCTGGCAATATTTTTACTTTCAGAAATGACCAGGAAGCCACTGCCATGTGAAAACCTGTATTTCTAAAATATAAGCCACTGCATTTATATTGCCAAGTTTGTATGGAACATCTGTACATGGAAGAAGTGGGATTTTCTCACAGAGCTATGTATAGACTGTGTGACAGATTGTGGTTTTGTACCCTTCAAAACTGTGGACCTTTAATCATTTAGGGCTGAATTAGGCTTTTTGTCAAAGCACCAGGAAAGAAAAATGCTTATTACATGGATTCTTCTTTACATGTGGATGTGAAGTAGTTCAAGCAATACTTCATGCAGGGGAAATCTACATGTACATTTTCTGTTATAAATACATTGTCAGTGATACCTTAACATAGCATCTCATTAAATATACGGGCCTCAGATATAATTACTGAAATGACAGGGAAAGGGAAAAGTGCAAAAAGTAAAGGTAACTATCCAGAATTATCTGAATATGAATCCTGACATGTAAATGGATGTTTTGTCACAAAAAGTACAAAAGCAAAATTTTGAACAAAAGTACAAATAATTAAAATTTCACAAAAACTACAGTGCATGAAATTTCAGTCAAATAGTGGAAAATTTGGCATAGCAGATGCCAAATCTACTAGTAGTAAGTCTTCTGCCACCTTTAAAGGTAGGAATTTCATTAAGATTTAGAGGATCACTGTTTATAACCTTGGCTCTATCACATGCAAATGTGTTTCTAATTTACCTTCAGACTTCATCTGTGGCCTAAACGAATTTGAAGGCATATAGTTATCTCTTCATCCCAGTGTTTGTATATAGGAGGTAGTAAAGTGCACAGAATTTTTATACTTATTTTTTTCTAGCTGGTGTAAGTTCTCCATCCCTTTACATGAACATAAAATTGAGGTAGATCTTTTCTTAAATATTCATAGGAAGTAATGGACCATGGTGCCTTGTGGAAAATCGAAGATAGAATAATATGTGTAATAGCTGTTTCCCTGACAACGAATTTGTCAATCGTCTTAGGAGATCTAGATCATCAATGTTTTCCATTTACCCTGTCTTTTAAGTATGTTGTCTCCTAGAAAGAGTAACTTTCAGCTTGCATAGGTTCCAAATATTATATACTGTATACAACATAAATATGTACAACTGGCTTAATAACCAAAAGCAGTTTAACCTGCCAGGCTATCAAAATGCCCTTTGTAGAATATGGTGGGCTTTGGGTGCTTTTACAGAACATTAAATACAAAATCATATTTTAAGATGTGCAGACCTCACAGCAGCCTTCCAATCTCTGAAGGGGCCTACAAGGATGCCAGAGAGAGACTGTTCGTCAGGGACTGTAGCAATAGGACAAAGGTTAATGGGTTTAAACTTCAAGAAAGGAAGTTCAGGTTAGATATAAGAAAGAAGTTCTTTACTGTGAGGGTGGTGAGGCACTGGAATGGGTTGCCCGGGGAAGTTGTGAATGCTCCATCCCTGGCAGTGTTCAAGGCCAGGTTGGACAGAGCCTTGGGTGACATGGTTTAGTGTGAGGTGTCCCTGCCCATGGCAGGGGGGATGGAACTAGATGATCTTAAGGTCCTTTCCAATCCAAACCATTCTACGATTCTATGTGAGCCAGGTCCAGCATTAGGACTTGCTCTCTTCAAAAGCGATGGCTAAGTTCTCCTTAACTGTAATGGTGAATGATTAGGGCATAACACAGGAGACTCAGAGTTAGCTCCTATATGCCATCTAAATGTTCCCTGCCACCCTGCTGTCCTCAGTTAATTTTTATTAACATGGGAAATGAGGTTAATTTATATGAACTATCAGCCAAAACTTTGAAATTCTGGTGTCTTTTCTTAGTTCATGTCACCACCTGAATGTTATTTAAACAGCTATTTTTTCATATTTAATACTGGATAATACTCTGGAGGCCTCTTTAAAACAGCTAATGTTCCTTTTGGCACCGAAATCCATTTACCTTAACTGACTTCTGTTATACTTCAATCTGATTCTCAGAGTCACAATGGTAATATTCATTTTAATGTCCCAATAGGCTCTTAGTATTCATCAAATATTTGATTTACATTTCTAATAAGGCTTATGGAATGCACAAACATGAAACTCATACTCTGCCATGATTCAAACTACTGTCTCTTTCATTAACATTGTGAATTATTTCTCCAAAATAATTAAAATCTGTAATTGAATATACTAGAATAGTTTTGGAAAATTAGTTTAATTATTCCAGTGCTTCTATTTGGAAAGATCACATAATTCATAATAACAGAATAAGCAAATAAGAATTTACTCTCCCAGAGACCTTTTGTTTATAATTTATTGTTTATAGTTACCTTTTAAGAAAACATATGTACTTGAAATACTGTGACCTGAGACGCTGTGGATGTCCCATCCTGAGCAGTGCTCAAGGCCAGATTGGATGGGGCTTTGAGCAACCTGGTCTAGTGGAAGGTGTTCCTGCTCTTCTACTAGCAGCGTGTTGGAACCAGATGATCTTTAAGGCCCCTTCCAATCCAAAACATTCTGTGATTCTATGACTCTATGAAATGCGTATGCTTGTTAAGCAAGACAGTTTCACTGGAGTGGAGGAACAGGATGGGACATCAGTACAGTAAGAAAAAAATTGGTATCTTAGTAACCTGAAAAAAACAATCAAACAAACAAACAAAAATAATAAAAAATCTTCAAATTGTGGGGCTCTAACTGTCCCAGGGATCCCAGTCACCTCTTTGGAGTGATGCAAATGGTACCTTCTAGGGACTTGCTCACAGCAATGGTTCTGTCTAAATTCTCTGAGTTATTGGACTGATGCGGTGTGGGTAAGCATAGGGCATGCACAGCTATACCAATGCACTGCTCGCACGTCTAATTCTAGTTATACAGAGGGTCTGTGGGTGAATGGCTTCCAGACTGGTAATACTGCCATACCTAGAAGCTAATTCCTCATAAACTACTCATTCCTGTTGTGTTAATCCCTCTATGACACATTTCTCTTGTGATGCACCCAGTACATCTCATTCACAATCAGCACTGATTCCTGTTTTTTTGATTTCACCATGGTTTGAAGTGTTTGAACTTGTAAAATTGTAAATGTCTTATATGTGTGTTACTTCAGGGGTTGCTTTTTCTGCATGATCGAGTATCGTTTTTAGCTCTGCAGGTCTAGCTCTTAAACCAGGACAATTCCACCATGTCAGCACATGTGTGGAACCTGGACTAATTAGCATTGCTGAGAGATGTGGCTAATTAGTCCAGACTTAACACAAATCTCACCATGCTTTTGGGAGCTTAGCTAGTATTGCTGCATGGTAATATGTCAGCCTTCTAATCCATTCACAGTTCTCCGGGGGATCTCTGAATGGACTGGGTCATCAGCTATGCCCTCATACAGCTCCATTTTTGAAAGCTCTTATGACATGGAAGCTCTTAGGTTCTCACCAAGTTTGACCCAAAGAACTGACAAAGATGTCCAAGATGTTTTACTTATTCTAATTTTTGTTTCCGTATTCAGTCTGCCAACATTTCCTGTTCAGTTCATGTCAGAGGCTCATCTGCTCATCCAGACTCCTGAGCTTTCTGTTCTCTGTCTCACTGGCT
This sequence comes from Psittacula echo, assembly GCF_963264785.1. Lineage (NCBI taxonomy): Eukaryota > Metazoa > Chordata > Aves > Psittaciformes > Psittacidae > Psittacula > Psittacula echo. The sequence continues at coordinate 64,614,317 of NC_137735.1, forward strand.
TTGGCAGGTGGATCTTCAGTGGCAGAGTCCCTTTTCCAGCCCTAACAGGGCCACAGGCTCTGTGCAGTGTGTAGGAGACATAATTCACTACTGTTCCTAGTTTTCATGTTTTGACTTGATCATTATGAAGCATCTGAGTGCTGAGACAGTGAGCTACGCAGAGAGTCAACTGCTGGATCAGGCACCCGCCACAGGTGTCCTTTGCAACATCCTTCCCAAACCCCATCAGGAAAAGTGGGATCGGATTTTTTTTTGTCTAAAGGCAATGATCTTCCACAGTAGAGATGTGAGAGGAAAGGAATAGAATCTGTTTGATTCCACTTCATTTTAGTGTGTTTCAAAGCACTGGCTGGTATTTGTCACCTAACTTCATATGGTTTCCCATTTGGCTCCTGTAAACTTCATGAAATTGTTGCAGACTGCAGCATAGGAACGACAAATAAAAGTCATGTGAGGGGAAGATGGGGGTCATAGTAGGAGAGGAATAGTAGTAGGCTGCTTCCCTGTGTTCTTCCCTCCAGACAAACAATGTTAAGTGGTTGAATTGCCTAGTGGATATCACTCTTTTCATTTGGCCTTATTCCATAGATTTAACCAAACTAGACAGTGATTATTAATAATAAGTGAGATTTTAATAGGTCTTATAAAAATACTGTTCCATGTAAAGATTGCTGATTTAGCCCAAATAGAGCTATTACAACAGCTGTGAATAATAACATTTTTTCTGAGGAAGTACTAGAGTTCAGACAGCTGGGGCTGTGTGTGTGCACTGGGGGAAGAAAATAGCTTTTATTGTTGTCCTATTATTTCAAGAAAGATTATTGAGTAACCTAAGAATTCTTGGAGCTGTTTAGCACTTTCCCCGTTCATGCCAGAGAGAGTCACACATTTAGTGCTAATGGGCAGAATGCAGCTTTATGACTTTGCCTGAATATTTTCCCTGAGATGACTTCCTTTACTAGTAAAATCACTGGCAGAACCCTTCCTGTTGGTTTTAATGAGAAAGGATTGGACCTTTAATAAGCATCACAGTCACGTAAGCTTGGGGTTTGTTTTTTTAGCATCGTGCTTTTTAAGTGTTTTTAGTTACTGCCTGCAGTGTATACAGCTGTGAACTTGGATAATAAATAAGGATTATTTCTATGAAGAAACCTTTGGCAGCAATTTTTGCTTTGCTGAGGTAAGCTGTTAGTCATCTGCCACCAAAGGGTAATCAGCTAGATTTTAAATATTGCTGTGTCTTTCTACTTTTACTGTATTTTTGATTAGTCAATAAATACATGTTCAGTCTATTTCCAAAGCCCAGCAATCAGTACAGACACTGAAAAGAAACAAACCAACAACAGCTAATTGTGAAGCTTTTGGTTGTTCTAAGAAAAGGTTGGGCTCACTTAGAAATTAGTGCAATGTGGTAAAGCGTCATTATGAGAACATCACAACAAAAAAATCACGTTGACAGGTGGCAAAATACATTCTTGAGACTGAACAGAATTGTTCACAGATAGTAAAAATAAAGTCAGAGAAACTGTACTCCCTGATAATAAGGGTGAATTCGAGCTTGGGTAGCCTACAGGCAAACACAGTTTGGATTCAAGAGCCTAAATTTAGGCTTCTAAGTCCATATTTAAGAATCTGACTGGTTTTCAGAAGGGCTTAATACCAAGTCAAGGAGACTGCCTTTTGTAATAAAGTAAATACAGAGATAATAGAGGAATCATAATTTTCTATTCTCAGTTTTTATGAAATAATTCAGAGCCAAACATACTTAGCTTCCTAACTCTTCCTCCTGAATCCCCAAAGAAAAAGTGCTGAAGAAATCTGAGAAAAGGTAGTAACAAAATATACTGGAATTGTTCAGCATATTGAATGAATAAAAATGGCAATGGCCTGACATGGTTAAAAAACAATAGATATATTCTGGCTTGCAGGTAGAGATCAAGGAAATTAGCAGTTTGGGTTCTTACCTAGCCAGAAAGAGACAGAGTTATTACTTGCATTACAGACAAACGTAGCATGTGCTCTGTTAAGTCATTGGATATACTGCAACAATATACCAAATAAAAAGTAATCATTTAGACATATCTAAAGAAACTCTCATGATAATAAGGAACATTGCATTTCATCAGGTATTTTTCTTCACCTCTACTATTTTTTGTACATGGTATGGATGTACAGAAGGACATGTGGACTTTCAGTTCAAATCTGGTTTGAATAAACCTCTACTTGGTGTTTTAACTTACAAAGCCTTTAGCTAATAGCAAAAGATTGGGCTGCATAATGTTGCTTCACCTCAATGAAGCATTCCTTGTTTAATAAGACTTAATCCATTGGAATAACTAAGATCATGCCTGTTACCATGTTGCAAAGTCTTTCTCTTTTCCAGGAGGAAATTTTAATTTAGAAAAAGGTCAGATTTGATTATACAATAATAACAGATACAAAACTGGGAGCACTTTAAGGCCCATGAATAAAACTTTTAAGATAAACTGCTTGAATATTTCACTTTGAAGATGTCAATCAAGTTTGTAACATAGGTATGGATGCTTGCAGATATTCTGCTATTGATTTTCCACTGCTATATCTTCAACAGTGCACGAACATGTATGTCATACAACATATCGAAGGATAGAATTTAAAGTTCATTTAGATGACAACTTTTCCTTTATTCCACTTTTTTTCAGGCTATGACAATTTTTAGGAGAAAGCTGTCCTTCAGCTCTCTAGGCTATATTCAGTCATTGGCTATATTTCAACAATACATCAAATGAATTGTGCAATATGAACGTAGAAGATAAGTTTATTAAAAGTGTGCACCACATTGTTAATTTTTTTCATTTGTTTGTTTTTAATCTTTGGAATGTAGTAGTGCCTTAGAGGAGATTGTAGGATAATAGTAGGTCAAACTGTGACTTTGAAAACTTACAGTTTTGAAAAAAAAAAAAAAAAAAAAAAAGGAAAAAATTTAAAAGAACCATTCTAAAATTAAGAAGTAGTGTAGAGAATCCAGTAACAAGTAATTCTGACACACAGTAATAGTCTGAGGAAAACTGAAGCAGCTACAGAGCTGAAAAATATATTGCAGGCAGCCAGCACTTAGCTGCCGTGAATGGCAGAAGAACATACAAAAGGATTAGTTTACAGTCAGGTCTGGGAAGCAGGGCACAGAAACAAAACTACAGAAGCTTGGGAATTATGCCCAGTTCTGCTGCAGTCTTACTCAGCAACCTGAATAATTGTTTCATTTTTTTGTTCCTTCCAAACACTCAGTTTTAACTATTCCTGACCTGATGTTACAACACGGATGTTGATGGGAAATCAGGGTTTGGACTGTAAATTCCCCTGGCCAGAACAACATCCTGTGTACTTGTACAATGCCTGGCACAATAGAGCTAGTATCTCTGTGGGGGACTGAAGGCATTACTGTAATATAAGTATCAATATTTTAATCATCTGCCTTATTTCATCTGTTATCTCACAATTGTTTAGAGTAATTTGAACATTTGTTTCCTTTGCACATTTAAAATGGTCCCAAGGAGACTTCGATGGATTGAGGTTCAGGGATCATGTGGACCTGATTATTCAAATACCCTGCACCTGCAGGGGTTTCTTTTGATATTGCATGTTTCAAACTGAATGTTCACTAAACACAATGAATTTAAAATATGGAAAAAATGAAGTAAATGAAAACATTAGAACTGCATCTAGGTTTATAATCAGCATGATGTGGGGGATGGAAATGAATGTGGAACCCAGCTGAACACTGTGTTGGCATAAGAACTCTTGACTTACAGCTGTTCCTTTGTTCTTTTTTGTTAGTTTTACAGCATTTTTTCTAGAAAACCTTACTTTGCATGAAAGACAAATTCATATGAGAAGATTGTTTGCTTTGTGCATCATAATTTAAACAGAGTGAATTGAAATCTGTTAAAGTTGCACAGCATTCTGATGGAGTGGGCAGTTTAGCCTAATAGGTAATTTCTTTCTAAAATTAAAAGCTGGTCTTTTCTGAAATGTAAAAATCAGCTTAGACAGAAATTTTCTTACCGTCTAGTAAGGCTAACATGTCTGTAATACCAGAATTACTGAGATAAAAAAGATGGTTAAGAAAGAAGAACACTGGTAAACATTCCTAGTCTACTGCAGGTAGTTCCGAGTTTCAAATGTTTTTTCCATAGAGTAACAGTGACTGGTGAAGAAGACCACCACCCACTTTTCCTGTGAGACCATAGAATTATTCAGGTTCCTTCAGGGAAGGAACCTCAGGAGGTCTCTGGTTCCACCTCCTGCTGAAGGCAGGCTTAACTATAAGGTCACACCAGGTTGCTCAGCATTTAATCCAGTGTGATCTTGAAAACCTGCAGGAATGGAAACTGCACAACTTTCCCGGGCAGGCTGTTCCCCTCCTTGACTGCCCTCAATATGCTTTTCCTTTTATCAAGTCAGTATTTTTAATTTTTTTCCTGCGACATGGTATTTCAAGTTCCAGTGCTTTACCTAGCCTAAATAGATTCAAATCTGTGTTTCCAGCCCCTCAGATTAATCTCATAAATGTTGTGATATGGGTTGGTTGGATGGGTTGGACTGTGTTACTTGTTGAAATTGCTCCGCTGGGCAGAAAGGACTCCATAAATTACTAGACTTCAGAAACAAATCTAGGGGCAGCCAGAGTCTAGTCTTGTGACTAAGGCAGAAAGGGACCAGGAAGAAGAGACATTTGGTTTCTGGTCCATACTATAGTAATTGTTATTATGCATTTCATATTAAATAGTCACTGGATAAACTACATGTACAGGAACATAACCCAGGTTTCTTGCCATCCACAGGAGTATTCTGTTTACTGCATTAAACATCATATCATGGTTCTGAGATTTTGTTTTCTCCACAGTTTCATCTAAAGAAGCTTCAATATTTTTTGCTGATGTCGTCCAACTTAAACAGGAAAGGTATCATATCCTGTATAGCCAGGTGGTAAGAGATCTATTCAAACAGATGGACTTGGAGCCTCCTCCCCCTAAAGTGGTTTAGCCAATGCATTAGCATCAGTGCTTGAATAGCTTGACTGTTACAGAAGAGAAAGCACTTTCACTAATCCCTTTTCTGAACATTTTAGTGAAAGTGCCATATTCGTAGCTATGAGTCAGCTCATGCTCACAGAACATCCTCTGACTGGCTCCATCATGAGGCAGGTTTATTACCTGCCAGGTTTGTGAATTAGGCTCAAGTTTATGTATTTAACTCTGCCTTAGCTACCTTTAATGGCAATGGTGTTAGATGAACAGTAGAAGCGTCTTTCCCACCATCTGCCCTGAAGTTCTCAAATTTGCAAGGAAATTAGAAAACACAATAACACAAATGTCTAATTTCTCAGGTTGTTTTAGTTTTTCTTTCTTCCTTCCCACACTTTTTTTGATTCTCCATTCATTTGTTGCAGAAATTTTAGTGTGCAGCATGCAGAACTGTTAGGGTGAAAGGGTTAGTCTCACAGTTCAGGTGACCAAGTACCACTGTGGGGGACTGGGTTCTTCTTCGTTACTACAGTGGGAGCATCAGCAGATTTTTTCATTCAGAGTTTTCACTGATTTTTTTAAAGATATTTTTTGTTTCTGGACATGCTAAAAGCTCATGTGAAAAGTACAAGTTAATGGGGCTGAATTTTAAATGTGTGCACTGCTACATAAATTACTTCTTCCTCCCTTTGAATACTTTGTTGTAACAAAGCAGGCACCCAAATTAGCGAATATTTAGCAAAGTGGCCTTCATCTCTCAGTGCTTCAATTATATGATTTCTTAGAGGTGTTGGGAGGATAGATTAATTATAGTGAGAGCTAAACACACCACAAAAAAGCTGAGAAAACCACAAAAAAGCCTATGAAGAAATTGGTAATTTTGTATTCAGTGCAGGGTTTTGATGATGTGTGCTAAATAAGGTCTGGAATCAAACAGAGAAGGATGAAGATAAAAAGAAAAACTGAATAGCTCCCCATTCATTTAGTGTCCATTTTATACACTGAATAAGATGTGTAAGGGAAAAAAAATGCAACATTATTTCTCATATTTTATAACTTCTGAGTTCTTGGATCTGTAAGTTTAATATTTGTGTGGCATGAGATTAGAGGAAATGCAGAGCAGAAATGGTACAAAAGAGTGTTCTTCCATGAGAACATCTCACAGATTTCATTTAAGCAAGATATAAGAGTTTGTGCAAATTTTTATGTACAAAGAGCTGTTGTTATTGTTGTTGTTAGTGCCGGAAATGAAGCTGCTTGTTATCAGTAAACTTCTCAGCAGCTCCCTAGCCAAAAGGCTGCCACATTTCCTTGCCCAGCTACACGGTGCTACCCAGAGCAAGTACGTCTGGGGGTAGTAAATAAACTTGGGAGAGATCTAATATCCCTGAGCTGGCATGATGGGCCTGCCCTTTTGTGAAAAGGAATTGAAGTTTGGGATTCAGATACATGGGAGCTTAATTTTTAAGCTTTATGATTAGATGTACAGACTTTACTGCCCTCACCTGTACTCTAACTATTTAAGTCTCCTGTGTGAATCGCAGTCCTCTCTGGAATCAAAAGGCAAAGGAAGCCTCAGTTTTTAATTTCTGCCTGTCAGTCACTCGAGCAGAATTGATGACCCATTCACAGGGATTACTAAAGCCATACAGGCAGGAACCCATTCAACAGGTAAAGGAAAACTCCCTTTTTGTTTGGTACCTTTGTGGCTGTAATTAACATTTCTGTTTTGTTCTAATTATAGTTTTTGTATCTTAGCCATTATGCTAATTGTGTTGTTCAGTAGTATGTGAGATTGCATTCATTATCACTGGTGAATTAAACCTTTATTAAAGAAAAATTCCCCCAGGCCTCATTCTGAAGTTAAGTAATTATTCATTTGGTTTTATCCTGGCAATTAGCTTATATACTGTAGCACTCATGATTGAGTTCCTATACGTCCCCAGATGAGATTAACCCACTATGGTAAATAAATGCCTAACAGCCCCCAACATGTTGTTTTAAACACATTATTATAGAGAAGAAAAAAAAAAAAAAAAAAAAAAAAGACATCCTTCAGTAAAATGGCTTTTTGAGTTCCTAGCAGACAATATAGACAGAAGGAGATTGTACTGGACATTTGGGGCTCTGTGGAGCAACAGTAATAACAAACGAGTTTACTAAGCCCTCCAACAGAGCAGTTAATTCTTTCTTCAACTGCAGTGACTTCCTTGGTCAATATGCTTCATAATGGAGATATGCATTATACTCAGCTACATTCACGTTGTAAATCAAGCCTTCTGAGAGCTTCCAGGCATAAATAAATTTCCTGGATGAAGCAGCCTCGCTCTCAGTCATGACAGGGGAAAAGATTTTGAGGAAAATTTTACTTGCCCACCCCTACATATTAATAGCTTGTGAATGCCTTACAAGCATATTGAATTCAACAATGCTCCCTGAAGAAAGATGAGTGTTTATGCCTGTTTTACCACCAGAACATGGAGGCATGGAGAAATTAGGGATTTACTAAAAGTCACCAAAAAAAAAATCATCAATAGAAACAGATTCTGACTGTGGTTCCCATGTTGCCTAATCAATGTTTCACTTGTGTTAGAAGTTTGCTCTCTCATATTGCTTTTTAGCATGTATTCAGTTTAGAAATCTCTTACAGAATGTGAGTTAAATGCATTTAAAGTTTCTTTTTACTGATCCAATTAATCTTATGCTGCTCTATAGGGAGAGGCAACTATTGTCCTGCCTTTGATTACAGCTACAGTTTTTAGAAGCATTTTTAAATGGAAGCATCTTAATGGCATTTAGTGAATCAATCAAGCATCTTTGATGCCATACAAGACTTCAGTGATGGCTCATATATAATCATTGCACAAGGTGAAACCTAACGTGCTACCACAGCCAAAACATTAATCAACTACCTGAGAGTTTTGCCTTGAGAAGTAATTTAGGATTTGACCTTGAATTTGGATAGCTGTTATATATGAAATGCAGACATCACCTCCACTGTATTGTGAACCCAGAAAATTTGCACAGATAGGAAAAATTAGTATACATTGATTTTTGGATAAGCATCATTTAATCTTTTGTATATTCTGGCAATATCTACCATATATCCATGGGATCTAGGAAACACCTTAAACATCTCCACTTTCAATTCCAAATACAAGCTGCATGTCATTAACCTTGCCTCAATATCAAACATGTGAAGCACAGCAGACATAAAATAAATGAAAAATATTTTTGAAAAAACTGACACACAATTTTCTCACTGGGAAAAGAAAATCCAAACCCCTGAGAAAAACAAAACAAACAAACAAAAAAAAAAGGTGCTATTCCTGTCTTTTAATGCACATCATGAAAGTATTTCCCTTCAGATTCTCAAAGGTTATCTGCTTCACCTGCATTACTATCAATGGAAGTTTCATGCTTAAATATATTTGAGTTTCTGGGCTTCAGCTCCATGCAGCTGAAAGCAGGATAAAAGTCTGAATACAACTCAAGGTCATTAGTAGATCTCATATGTGGAGTTACAGAGCACATAACACAATATTGCTTACAGTAGGTGTTATCCCACCTCTTGGGATACTAAAGAGGTTGCTTGATTAATATTCATAAGGTGTTTTAAAATAATAAAGTGGTATATAAGTGTCAAATATTATAATGTATTTATTACTCTAGTGGGTTTGAATTGTGTACTATAAGACTTCTACATAGAAGTCATTCTCCTCTGAATGTGCATCCATTGAAGGCTCAGTGGCAGTATGGTACAATGATCAGGGAGGTTCAGCTTCCAGGCTTTGCTTTTAACCACTTCCTGGAGCAGCAATTAAATCACTGGAAAGAAAGCTCTTATCAATAAAAAGGAAATTGCTCATATGACCTGTTGATCAGTTCAAAATGAGTGCTAACTGCTAATCAGGAGAAAAAGGAGGAGTAAACTCAGTTGAAAAACCATCCTGCCACATTGCACTAAGAAGGCTTTCATTTTAATCATGTGTCAGTTATTTCACCAAATAACAAAATAACAAAGTAAAGCAAACCTTTTCTGTTTATCAGTAAATTTATTTTTGCTTTCTACAATAGCAAAGGAAATTGGGCTGGTTTTTTTCCCTCCTGCATTATTAGAAATCATGCTTTCATGATAATGAAAATCCTGAAGACTGAATTCTTTTGTCACTGACACCTGCTCCAGTGGAATGCTGCTTATGCCCTGACCATTCAGGGTTGGAATGCCAGTAGACATCCATTGTAGGACATACGTCCATTGTAGGACATACGTCCATTGTAGGACATAGTAGGACATCCATTGCAGTTGTGCAAAAAGAAGTAGGTTTCTTCCATGTATAAACTATCTACAATATGATAGTCCTTTCAAATCATGGACCTTCAAAGTTTTCCAAAAAAGAAAGTGGAAAAGAAAAGGCAAGGAAAAACCTATAATCCTAGAACTTTCCAGTGCTGAAATTGTCTTCTATTGACCCTTACTGTGTGTTACTCTTCCTGCAAGACTGGGAGACCTAACTCTGCATTCTTAATTGAAGAGAGGCATTAAAAAAAAAAAAACCAAAACCAAAAGCTAATGACACAAGTAATATTTACCTATCTTTTGTTGATGGGATGTCAGACCAGCTGAGGTAGGCAGCGAGCTGTTAAGAAGAGCCTGCCAATGATAGATTTTGTTTCCAGATACTTTTGCCTCTAGTCCATTAGCTGCTGTGTAAGCTTCTATTGTAGCAGATTAAGTTTTACAAACTTATTTAGTTAGCAAGACTGATTATTTTTTCTCTTTTGCATTCGTGAAAAAATATTCCTGTTTATTCTTTTGAAAATTACTTTCTTAATGAAATGCTGAATTTCTGTTAATTTTATCATAATTGTACTCAGTGTAAACAGGAAACATTTGCATTTTGCATCAGGCTATCACACAAAAAAGTAGGAGTTTTTTCAGTGGCCTAACTTTGGAGATGTCTGTTTGAATGCTGTGATGGTTTATGATGAAAGTGTGGACAATACGCTAGGATGTTGTGACAGGAGTGAAGAGGGTTTGGTTTGAGCAGTTTGTTGCCTCTGGTAGACACTCGAACAGTCAAACTTCTGCAAAGTATTTTAAATTCTTTTATTACAGTTCTTTTATTATCATTAAAAACTGTAAAAAACATATCCAACAAGAGAGAAAAAGATATGTAAAGATGTACAAAGCTAGATGATTTAATTAAGCAGCATATTTTTCTCAGACGGCTTTGTATGTTAAACTGTTCAAATATATCAGCCTATCATTAGTATCTAGCCAAGTCAGAAAACAGTGCAACTCTAGCCAGTTTGATGCTTTGCATCACTGTCGTCAGTGGTGATCATAACAGCATATACAATCATAGCAACAGTCTTTAATTTTAAATTAGTGGGGAAAAAATCTTGCTAAAAGGAGGTATTGTTGATTTGCAGTTAGGCTCCATGTTCTTAAAGTGGCAAACTATGAAATGATGACTACAGAGGTTGATTAGAAAAATATGTCTTGCTTGGCAGAGACAGGTCCACTGTGCTGTTGTCTTAATGAAATCTGATCATCCTGAGGATTCCAGAGATTCCAGTAAAAAGATGCTAAAAATATATACTCATTAATGGCCTTTAGAAAAATATTAGCTTCATATTTTATATCCCATTGCCTCATTCACATCTGAATCACACCGATTCTCTGAAATATTTAGAAAATAAATGTTAATCCATTACTTACTTTCACAATTCCTTATATTTACTAGATATGGAACTCCTAAAATTTTAAGTTCTTCATTCAGGCTGCTCTTCATCTGCAATATATAGCACTTTTAAAAAGATAACTTAGAAAAACTACTGATTTCAAAAGAATATTCCAGAATTTACCTACAACAGGGAAGTCCAGGACTCCAATTGCTTTTTATTTTTAGAATCCTTTCAGGAAGGTGGTACTTCACATGGTGATCTTGAAAACATTGGTGGACACATGAAGTCAGAAATCTTAATTTTGCAGAATACCTGCTATGTACAGTTACAGATGATATTAGTCAAATTTTCCCCTGAAATTTCCTTTTTGAATGGAATGGAAGTTGGGATATACTCAGATTCTGCTGCCATAACTCCTGAATTATGTTGGCTTCAGGAGTCACAATTACAATATGCTTTTGAAAACCTGTAAGTTTGGTTTCACCTCCGTTTGGCTCTGTGTCTAGCTATATATCCATGCAATTACTCCCACTGCAAGCATGAAGAGAGTATTAGGAAAAATTTAGTAAATTATCAACACTACTTTTTATAAAAATTAAAAGCTGCTTCAGATTTCTGCTGACATATGAGGAGAGCTAATCTTTAATTAAAGATATCACAACATGCAGTGAATATGAGCAGGACATGTTTTTTTATTCCTAGCTGATACCTATTTTCCAGAGTCTCTTAAAAGGAACTAAACAGAAATGATACCTTTCTTGAGTTTTACTGAGGCATATCTGAGTTCCATTGTAATAATGGCCAAATTAAGCTTCTCTGTATTGAGGTTGGGAATGGATATCCTGAAGAAACAAAGACAAAAATACTTTCAAATCAGGAAGAGCTTTTGCTTCCTCTTTCCACACTCAAGTGAAATAAGACCTTAGAAGGTTCAAAGCGAGGAATGGAAAACCTGCAAATGACTTTTCCATGAGAAAATTTTTAATAATGTTTAAATAATTTTTAACTATTTCTTTTTTTGTAATATTATTTTAGGAGGTTGCAGGGTCAGAAAATAGAATTTTTGGCAGGTTAAAATACCAAAGCATATTTTTTAAATCACTTTGACATATTAGTGTTTTTATTGCACATAGTACAGTAGTGGCTTGCAGCCAGTCAGACACATTCTGCTTGCTTTATTTACACATTGAGATCAATGATATTCCAAAGCAGGATTACTCATTTGTCCCTAACAAATTTAGGTTTGCCAGTGAAATGACCTATGTTGTCAGCATCACTGTCTTAAACCAAAGATCTTGAGTCAGTGCTATGTGAGTTAAGGGGGTTACTAGTATAATGACGATAACAACATCTTTGGTAGACCTACACTCTTCGATGTGTTTAAAGAGTACCAGTTATTATGAAAATATGATACTATAACACTAATATTGCTAAAAGCTTGTAATGTTACTGTCATTTTAATGACCTCCTTTCTCTTTCTGGAACCCTGACTTGTGGTTCTGAATGGTCAAGCTGCCCGACAGCCTAGCTCCAAGCTCAGAGTGACTTTGAATCCTTTAGTGATCCTTGTTTGTTAGTCTTTTCTAGACGAGTAATATTTGTTCTGAGATTACTCAACTCACAATAGGAAACACAAATTTTAGATCACTTTACTAATTCCCAATCCTGGGTTTTGCAATTCCGTAACACCTGGGGTAGGTGTTAGAAGTGCAAGAACTTGCATTTATGCAGTTTCTGTTTGCATACCATAAATATATTATGTTCTTTCAAGTGTTTTTTCTCACTGTTAACCCACAGAAGGTATATTGCTTCCGTTTCAATGCTGGGTTAACAGAAAATGTATATTAGCCTAAAAGAGATAAATTACTTTATGTAATTTTATAGTTACAGCCTTTATCATACTCAGAGGCTTGTTATTTACCCATCCAATTGTATAACCAATTGTTCCCATAATCCTCAGTGTTTAAGAATAAGGTTTCCATGGTAATCGTAGATTTTCTAAATGCCTATCATTTCTCTAAATGGATAGCTTAAATAAATAAGTGATCAGCTATCTTGTAACCAGAATATACTTTATTGGTATAAAAAGCAGAAATATACCTCTGTTTTAAAAATAGATTCATTTGTTCAGCCATAATAAGTTCACAATCTGCAGAATCATGACCCTACTGATAGTGTTAACAAAAGCTTGCTCCTTAATTATCTGCATTGCATTCAGCTGCTGTTTCCCTCCTAAACTCAATTATAATTCTAATAGCAGCTGTGCTGCCATTGTTTGTTGCAATTCATTTTAAAGAAGTTTGATTGGATATCATTGGTCTTTTTGACTAAATGTGCAAGGTTCAAAGTATCCACTGTCACTAACAGCCCTCATCTCATCTCAAGATTATACTAATTATTTACATAATTATATATTATATATTATAGAGCTATTATGTATTATTCCTAAATGATAGTTCTCCATCAAAGATGTTGAACAAAAGAATATATATATAGTTTTATTGTCCTTACACATATTTTAGTGTTGGTGAAGATACACTTATGATTCTTTCTGTTTATGTGTTAGCCAACAATTGAAGTTTCCTTTCACTACACTGGAAATTTATTAGAGCATTCAGGAGTCTCTATTGCCTTCAATTATCATTTATTATTTCTTCTTTACATCAGTGTCTGCAATGCATGTGATAAGCAAATACTTTTACAAGAACAAAAATGTCCTCCAATGTTCTTCAAGTTTTGCTGTCCTCTGATGTCCTTCAAATTTTGTTATCCTGTTATATGACAGACCTTAGTTTGATGATTTAATATAATAATTAAAACAGCTAGTAGAATTACACTTCATGATTACCAATTATATAATTTTTAAAAGCCAGCTCATCTGTAGTGTAATGTAAGAAGTGATATGATGGAATATTTTGGGTCATTTATACATAAGTAGACAAAAACAAATGAAAAGATTACTGCAGGTCTTGGATTTTAGATTGAGTTCTATGTGTGGATCTAGTTTACTGACTTTATATCACTACTACAAATATAACTTTATTTCAGAATAATATATCAAAGAAAATAAAGTGGTAAAAGAAAAAATATTTGATTATGGGCCACCAGTATAGTCAGAGGTCTGGAACACCTCTCTTATGAAGACAGGCTGAGAGGGTTGGGATTGCTCAGCATAGAGAAGGTTCCTGGGAGACCTTATAGCAGACTTCCAATACCTAAAGGGGTCTACAGGAAATCTGGAGAAGGACGTTTTACAAGGGCATATAGTGATAGGACTAGGGGGAATGGTTTTAAAGTGAAAAAAGGTAGATTTAGATTAGACATTAGGAAGAAATCCTTTACTATGAGGGTGGTGAGACACTGGAACAGGTTGCCCAGAGGGACTGGAACTGGGAAATCTTTCAGGTCCCTTCCAACCCAAAGCATTCTATGATTCCATGGCTCTATGATAATCTTAAGAAAATGCTATATGTTTAGATACAGAATTGGATTTCTTTGATGTTTATAAGAGAAATGAAGTTACTTGAAGCGGCAATTTTGCTCTGAGGACTGTCGAGGAAGCCTGAAGTTTGGTTTGGGCACATTTAACACAAAGACAAGGCCATGAATTCTGCTTTCTTATCATGAAAATGATGATATCTGAAGGGGGCCTACAAGGATGCTGGAGAGAGGGAAAGTTCAGGTTGTATATAAGGAAGAAGTTCTTTACTGTGAGGGTGGTGAGGCACTGGAACAGGTTGCCCAAAGAAGTGGTAAATGCTCCATCCCTGTCAGTGTTCAAGGCCAGGTAGGACAGAGTGTCGGGCAGCATGTCCAGCGTGAGGTGTCCCTGCCTATGGCAGGAGGGTTGGAAATAGAAGATGTTAAGGTCCTTTCCAACTCTAACTATTCTATGATTCTATGATGATAGCTACCTTCATGTACATGGGATGTCAAAAAGCTTGGTGCCTGTTGGAAATTCTGGAGTATCAGTGAATTAAGTCATGAGGGCAGTCTTGCACTTTTTTCTGTTTGTTTTTCTATTATCTTAAATGTTGCTAAAAAAACTCCACAGAACATTAAAAGAGCCCTGTTGGAGTTGCAAAGTTAAGTGATCTATAGTTTGCATGTCAGCTGCACTGCAAGTGCGAATTGGCCTCTACATATATACATAGTGTAATGGTCTTCAGTTGCACAATCATGTACATATTTGTGAGAAATTACTGCCCTATTCAGTACTCGAGATTCAGAGTTTATGGCAAAAGAGACTGCAGTCAAGACTTCTCCAATTTTTGCAGAAGCTAGAAGGTACATAGCAAATGATGATGAGAATTGCAGGGAGAGAATAGTTACATAGAATATTTGAAAATTGCCCACAGCAGCTCCACAGAGTTTCTTTTTGCTGATAGTTCATTTATGTAAAAGTGTTTGCAGAGGTGTTCAGTATTTTTGGATGCCTGACTTGGGATCTTGATTACTGATACACAGAAATGCTGAGGATTCAGAGCTACAACTGATTTCTGCTGCAGCTTAAAGCTTGTGTTTAAAGCATGTAGAATATCAGCAGAATGCCAAACACTCTGAAGATGAGATCCAAGATGTCTGAAAGTGGAAACCCACAATTCATGGATACCCTCTTCCTTAATCTGTATCGATCAGATTTTAAAATGTATTTGCATGGCTACTTATGGGCATAGTCTCACAGAAGATATTTCAAAAGCACCTGTGTGCTGAAAATGAAGTGTTCAAGCACTTCTGGAAAAACTATCAGGCTCCTTCACACATTTTTGGGTACCTATTTAACTGTGAAAAATCTGATCCTCTGTGTCTTAGCTCCTAAGCAACAAAATGGTATGTTCCTAAGCATATTAAACCCTATTCCTCCCTTAGGTTGCTGCAACGTTAAATTTGTTAATGTCTCTCAACATCTGATACTCTCTTGATGAGTCCCATGAAGAAGCTCATGAGGAAGTTACTAATTTCATTTTAATCTCAGAACATAAGTACTGTATGCTAATCAAGTCCTGGGATAACACACTGAAAAAGGAGAAAGCAAAATACTAAATAGCTGCTCATAAGGTGAATACGATCAGTACTCGCAGATACATCAGTATAAGTGAAGGAGACAGGGCTCATGTGCATTGTGATGTTAAAGACCACATCATAATGCCAGTGCAGAAGAGATTCATAGAATCATAGAATGGTTAAGGTTGGAAAAGACCTTAAGATCATCTAGTTCTAGCCCCCCTGCCATGGCCAGGGATGCCTCACACTAGACCATGTTGCCCAAGACTCTCTCTAACCTAGCCTTGAACATTGACAGGGATGGAGCATTCACCACTTCTTTGGGCAACAACCTGTCCCAGTGCCTCACCACCCTCACAGTAAATAACTTCTTCCTTATACCTAACCTGAACTTCCCCTGTTGAAGTTTAAACCCATTACCGCTCATCCTATTGCTACAGTCCCTGATGAAGAGTCCCTCTCTGGCATCCAAATTCTAATTCTTGATGCTAATTCTAAGATTCTAATGCTGGAGCACTACTTGACTTTGCAACCTTACTGATGATATCAGAACACAGTTCTTTTATATGTAATATTCTATAAAGTTTTGGTTGGCAGTTTTTTGGAAAAATTCAGATATCTAACTTATAGCTCTGCCATTTGTTATTAATAGAGTATTCCTAAACCAGAGGCAATACAAGCTTTATCGCACCTCGTACTGTCTTATATCTATATTAAGGGAGTGATGAATGTGCTTTTTCTTCTTTCAGAATTGGCTACCAAATACTTACAATTGAAAACCTCTGGAAAGCAAATATGAATCTGAATAATGAGACAAGTCTGCCATGTTGATGAAAATAAATGTAAAGTTTATTCTAACAGAGCTTCGGAAACATAATCCATTTAGAAGAGTATTGTATATCTGTTCCAACTATCTCATTGTATGGAACATAAAAATATATATTTAGAGTTATGGATCGCATTTCATACAGAATCCAAACTTTAATCATGGTTTATGATTTAAAGGGTAATTTAATAAGAACAACAACAAAAACAATCCGTATTTTTAGTGTAAAATCTACTCCTCCCCACCTCTGTCTTTCTCTTTTTATTATGTTCTCAGTATCTTTGTGTATCTGGAGCTCTGGTCTGGACCTGGCAAATTCTGTGGTTTTCCTTAGATTTCTGTTCCAATAGTATCAGATAATTATTTATTTATTCAATCCTTCATCCAGTGGATGGATTTCTAAATATTTACAGAAGGCAACTAATATGTGGGATTCGTGGTCAATTTAGTATTATTTCTCCTTCTTTTTTGCCCTGTGGACTAGCTAGCAGTTGTACCATGCTACTCTACTTTGAAGCAAAAGCTTTGAAAAGTCTTATTTTTGTCCCATAGATGAACATTTTAAAATAATTTAAACTTAACTGAGGATTCTGTTTGGTTCCAGAGATTGTTTAGATTTTGACTTGAAAACATGAAAGAAAAGAAATAGAGGGGAACAAAATAAAATCCCAGGGTACACTTCTGAGATTCCAGCTTAACCTGTATCTGCTTTTCTTGTACATTATCCTATGTAGCTTGTATCTCTCTTACATTTGTGTTTACTTTTAATAGATATTTCTGATTCCAGATTTTTTTATTCTATTTGAAATTAAATGCAAAGTGGCATGTAGCGTGAGGTACCAGATGTGGAATGCTTTCTTACATCTTATATCTGAAACAACTAACACATAGAATAACTACAAGTTTTAGGGAAAAAAAGGCAATACCTTGTATTTGGTTGGAATTGTAGTTCAGAAAATACAGATGAATATTCAGAAATAAACGTGTTTTCTAACAGCAAAAGCATAATATTTTAAGAAAAACCAACTTTAAGGAGAAGAGTGATTATATAAGTAAAAAAAGCAATCAGCAATGGATAAATTTTTACTAATACATCTTATATTTTTTGAAAGATGCAGCACTAATGGTAAGCAAATGAAGCATGCACTCTTACATTTACTGTATTATTGTGATTCTAATCAGCTCTTACCATTCTAGCCTATTACTTTCTCTTAATTTAAAAAGAATTATTATTATTATTTTGTATTAAAAAAGTGATAAGCATACATACCTGCATTTTTTAGATGTTCTCACTGAATACAGGATAGCTAACAGAAGAGAAGTCTTCAAAATTAATTACAACTCTAGAAAACTTCTGAATAGTTGTGAGAAATAATGTAAGTAAAACATGTTGCTGTGGATTTTATAGTCAGGTGATACAGACCTGATGCCAGTAGTAGAAAACATTTCTATTTAGTAGAATTACAGAGCTAATGTTCTAGTCTCTGCAAGAACACTCACTCACTGCCTGTGGAATGGGGTTAAAGGTGTTAAGCCAGCAGCAGCATAAGTCTGCCTAGTTGAATTTGCACTTCTTAATAGCTTAAGGTATCTGTGTTCCTTCTGGTTTGTGACCTTGGTTATGCCTGGGATTATCTGTTGCCTCACTTGCTTTTAAGCAGCAGAACAATGTTTTTCCTCTGTCAGTTTGCAAAAGGTACTCCCTGTATGCTTTTCTCCACCATATATATCAGAGCAGGAAGAGTTAGGATCTGAGTCTCTAGTCCAGACTGAGTATAGACATAGACATATAGAACCTAGACATAGACATATAGAATATATTCTATAGACACATAGAATTTACTTGTGGCAAGTACAGGAAGTTATGACATGCCAGAAAACAAGGTATTGGTAATGAAGATGCAAGAGTAAAATGGTGTGTCTGGTCGTTCATAAAAGGGCATGTATGTTCATGTAAAGAAGGAACTTGAAAAATCAAGACAGTTCAACTGTTGGATTTTTTGAAAGATACATATATATGTTTCTTGAAATGGAGAAAATTATTAATTTTCTGGAATTTTGTGATGTATTTAAGGAAAGAGAGACTCATTATTTATCCAGGTACTTTAGGGCTAAATTGAACAGGTGTCGTGGTTTAAGCCAGTTGGCAAGTCAGCCACGCAGTTTCTACTCCCCTCCCCCCCCCCAAAAAAAAAGGGATGGGGAGGAGAATCAAAAGAATGTAACTCCCACGGGTTGACATAAAAACAGTCCAGTAACTAAGGTATAACACAAATCACTGCTGCTACCACCAATGATAATAATGATAAGAGAAATAACAAGGGAAGAGAATACGATACCACTCGCTGAAAACGAGCCCGACAGAGCAGAGAACATGCCCTTCCGGGTAAACTCCCAGTTACATCACTGGGAGGGTAAGAGAATGTCTCCACAGGTTGACCACCCAGGAAGGAGAAAAAAGATGTGTAATTGCTAAGCACTTGTATTATATACTTCCCAAAGTATAAAGGTGGTGACCACGCTGGGAACATAAGCCAGATCAGTTTCATGATCAATGATTCTATATCACAGTATCACAGTATCACAGTATGTTAGAGATTGGAAGGGACCTCAAAAGATCATCTAGTCCAATCCCCCTGCCAGGGCAGGAACACCTAGATAAGGTCACACAGGAATGTGTCCAGGCGGGTTTTGAATGTCTCCAGAGACGGAGACTCCACAACCTCCCTGGGCAGCCTGTTCCAGTGTTCTGTCACCCTCACTGAGAAGAAGTTTCTTCTCAAGTTTAAGTGGAACCTCTTGTGTTCCAGTTTATACCCATTACCCCTTGTCTTATCATTGTTTGCCTAATTCTATTGTATTACAAGTCATTACCATAAAATACAATGAGATAATAACCTTAGCCCAAGCCCCACACTTGAAAAACACTAACAGCAAATACTGGCTCTAAGTAAGCTACGGCATATTGAAAATGTGAGTTCAAAACCAACAACTTTGAGAGCCAATAAATCAGCATTGTGAAGAGTGACTATTAATCCAAAACACTGAATGCTTATCACAAATACGATTAGACACACTCCGGTCAGATCTGCCGTTATCTCAACCCTTTGTGCCCAAGTTGGGTGCCAAAAAGAACTGTCATGGTTTAAGCCAGTAGGCAAGTCAGCCATGCAGTTTCTACTCCCCCCCCCCGGCCAAAGGGATGGGGAGGAGAATTGAAAGAATGTAACTCCCACGGGTTGAGACAAGAACAGTCCAGTAACTAAGGTGTAACACAAATCACTACTGCTACCACCAATAATAATAATGATAAGAGAAATAACAAGGGAAGAGAATACGATACCACTCGCCGAAAACGGGCCCGACAGAGCAGAGAACATGCCCTTCCACGTAACTCCCAGTTACATCCCTGGGCATGACGTGCTGTGGTGTGGAATACCCCTTTGGTTAGTTTGGGTCAAGTGTCCTGTCCCTGCTTCCTCCCGGCTTCCCCTCCTCCCTGGCAGAGCATGAGACTCACAAAGTCCTTGGTCAGGGTAAATATTCTGACCAGCAACTGAAAACATCGGCTTTATCAGTATTATTCCCAGGCCGAAAGTCAAAACCACAGCGCTGCACCAGCTACTAAGAAGGAGAAAAGCTGACTGCTGCTGCTGAACCCAGGACAACAGGGAATCAATTTTTTTTGTGCTTCCTGGTAAACCTGGCTGTTCTAAGTGTTTCTGTGTTTGCTGGTTTCTAGTTCCCATGTCCTGTGGGAACAAAGAGGAATCTATTTTTATCATTCGATTTTCAACATGAGAAGCTTCTGGTAACTGGCAGAGAAATGACCTTCCAAAAACACTGCAAAACTAAACCTAGCAATTGGTTCTTAAACTGTTTTTGTAATTGATGAGATCGTAGACTAATACCTATATAGAAATATTCCCATACAAGTGTGACAGGTCTGGTTCCATCTTCTGCTATATGTTGCAAGTCTTTCTAATGTATTCAGCATACAATTTAAAGCATTTAATTTGACAAATGCAAGGCGGCCTAATGTTGTAAAACATTTGAATACTATAAAGTGACATTATCAAACAAACATTTTCTGCCCAAGTGTTGAGAAGAAATGAGAAATTAGACCAGCAGATTGTTTCTCCTGAAGTCCGATAAAAGGTGACTATTGTATTTGCTGGCACACGTGAGAGTGTCTTAAGGCAGCTTGATTGTAATAAGGGCTTGAGTGGTAGTAATAGTACTGAGCAGCAGGCCTGTGTTCAACAATATTTATATCATAAACATGCTTTGTCTTTACCAATTTCTATTTCTGTTGTTTATCACCAACCTTTCAGCATGCCTTTGTAGCAGGTTGCAGACTGACTGCTTTACTAGCTAACTTGGCAATTTAAATTTGAATTCTCTGTTCTGTAATTCCTCTCTTAAGTTGGCTGGTTTTTATTTTTTCTCTTCAAATAGGTAATATGGTTTGTCATTTCCCAGCTCTGGGACCTTGGCTGGTCTCCATTAGTTTTGAAGAATAATAGCCAGTGGCTCCAACACTATTTCTACAAGATCCATTAGCTCGCTGAGATGAATTCAATCTGATTTCTGTACATTTTCTTTTGTTGCAATAAATGTATATTAAGAGATCAGTTATTGCATTATTTAAGATAGCTTGGGCAAATTTGTTCTAGAAAATGTTTTAGAAAGACTAGAAATGTGTGTATTCGTGTTTGGATGGCCAGTGAGAGCTGGATTTACAGAGAAAACTGAAATGCTGTAGTGATTCTAGGGCACAGAATTGTAACATCTCACAGCACCAGCAGATGAACTGCCCAGTGCTACATTTGAGAATGTTACACATACATTAATTTCCTTATAAATAATAACTATTAACCATTACTGTTATTTACAATTGTAATAGTGACAAAAAAATCTATTTTTAAAATTCTTAAAATTAAAGTTCTTCTTGTTTCTAAGTCTGACCTTTCCCTAGTACATCTGCTTCATTAGTCCTTCATCTTAGTTTCCAAGTCAAGTTTTAATGAACTTTGTTGTCCTTTCTCCTTGTCATGTGTTGTGTACATTTAATTATGATATCGGAGATCAATGAACCTTACATTTATTTTCTTAGACTGTATCACTGGATGACATGGTTCTGAAATGCTTTTTTAGCAGTTTTGCCCTTCAGCTGTGAATTGTGATTCTGTACCTCTTCATTAATGATCTTGGAGTGCTTACATAACTACTTAAGAGAAAATATTAAATGTAAGATGGTTCCATTAATTTAAGAGCAGGGACATTCTATTTAGACTCCCCTTTCCTTGCTCAAGGAGTACAGCATTTTTCATTTTGATAAATGATTTGCCTTGTTACAACTTTTTAAACTAATGGGTATAGAAAAAAACCTGTTAAATAAAAATGGCATGACAAAAAAGTATGACATTCACTTTATTTTATACAGAAATAAATGCAACACAAAGTGATTTTATTGAACTGTAACAACAAACATTTGAAGTTCTCCGCTGAATTTGCCTTGAAATTTATTCCTTATGTCATATAGATCCCTTTGCCTTCAGATGTATGCTCAGATATAGCCCGAACAGTTAAAGACCAAAGCTGCTAACAATACAGTGCTATAAGTCATTTGGCTCATTTCCTTTTCTAAAGGATGCAGCAGGTGTTATCCTGAGCATCAGTATCAACAATCTGGACATGGGCTGCAGTTGGATGTTGATCAGCAGGGAAGAATACCTCACCTCCCACCCTGGACACACTTCTAGAAAGGTTATTCTAATTGTTGCTACCAAAAGGTCATATCCAGAAATCTGCATTGCTTTATATGTTCCTTTGGTCAGGAAGAAGGCTATAGTTTCCATGGAAGTGAGCCCTCCATATGTGAGTGCCAAAGCTTCTTGGTCTCATGAGGACTCATGCTTCCTGAGTGCAGTAGGAGTATATGCATGAGGTACACTTACGGGATCAGACTCATTTATGGACTTTTTGATGTCAGAGTTGTTACATTTTTAGAAGTAACTTATTTTCAGCTGCTGTTGAAGATCAGTGTATAAACTGCGGTGAGAATAGTTTTTTACTAGAAACTTTAGCTCATTCTGGTTTTTTAATAGAGTACTTTTAACAAATATTTCATTTAACCATGTAATTTAATGGTCTAACTTCAGGTGTAGTACAGTTTGTGATTCATAAACAATAAGCATCAAGCTTGAGGTTTTCAAAGGGTCTGAAGAATAATTACACTTTTTTTTAGTCATGCTTATCACTGGACTCTATTGAGAAAAGACTGAACCACATTATTTAGTGAGTGTCATTATAGAGCACATTTGCATATTGAACTATCTGAAGTATTATAATAGCAATCATTTAAATCTTTCCCAACTGGACAACTTTGTCCTGATTTTTAATCACATCCAGCAGCTCCACAGCTTATAAGCCTATGTACATCTCAACCTTTTAACTTGCAGAAGTTCACAGCACCATCCTAATGTGTTTCAGTTAAGTAATAAAAGGAAATCTATCTTTACAGGTTATTACTGTAAATGACAATTGCATTTTTATATATGTATCAGAGAAATGATGTTGGTCATTATACATTCTTTTCTTCAGCTGCTGCTATAAGAAGCATCAAAAAGCTTTCCAATTATTTCTTCTTCTTGGTGCAAATGTGAAGAACCTAATTACAGTAGTAATTAGGTGCACCCTCTCATGGATGGAAAAGATGGATCTAAGAAATTAGAGAAATTAGGAAAAAATTGCAATCCCCCAGAAGGATATTAATACAATGAACGGCATGAAGGTGTGGTATCATCCATATTATCTATTATAATCTGTATATGTGGTTTATACATCTCCACAAGCTAATTTGCTACTGCCACCCATGCTGCTGAAGAACTGATGTGTACTTTCCGAAACTTGAGTTAGTTTAACAATTTAATTTCCATAAGATAAAATCCTTAGTTTTCAGTAGTTTCCAACACAAAACCTACTAATTCAGCAACCTAGCATCACACTTAACCTGTAATGGTTTTTCTATATGTGTTAATACGAAGAAGTGCATGTTCAGTTTTCATCTCTTTGAAGGTTCCAATTCAGGGGCAGAGCTGTTTTCTGCAACTTTTGCCTCAGAATCATGGGCAGAGGAGCTTCAGATTTGTATGCAAATTGATCTAGATGTGCAGAAAGAATCCACATCAGGTGTGATGGGGAGGGGGTGAATAGGATAGAGGAAGGAAGGATGCCTTTTTGGGTTGTACTTGCATTCAGGGCACAGTGCTGCTACAAAGTCTAAGCTAATACACTTGGTGCATCTCAGGGCATGATTCGACTGAAAAAGGGATGATGACTGCAGTTAGGGATTGTGTGAGCAAGGGAGAGATGAAAATAAAAGAAAAAAGAAACCACACTTCTACAAAACTGTGAAGTGTGTAGCAGGCTGGGTTTTGGTTCCTTAATGTCAGAATGAGAAGTGTCTTTCTTGTAACAAACTTTGAGTCAGAGAACATCACACTGAAGTGTATGGGAAATGGTACCTGATTTGCTCTTCCTATACCCTTTCGCCTTACTTTGCCAGGTAATAGCAGCCAATCTGTATTTTAGAAACTCCAGACCAAAATCTTGTTGGTTACTTCAACACTTCCATAGTAGTTTCCTGCAGTTCATTTAGACTCTAAGCTTATTTCTAGGGTGTTGGCCCAAAGACGGCACTCTGTGGGTTGCACAAAAATGTGGAATTTGAGGACACTGAAAGACAAACATCCATCTTTGCAAATCTAGATTAGTTTTCAAATGTATATATAAATCAGAAGAGTGGCAGAAAAAAGGAGTAAGTGGCAGAGGAGAGTGGGAGACATCCCTTGTCCAGACAATGTTAGTGTTCATGTGCTGCTTTCAGATGAAAAGAGCACTGGATTGAAATGAATACAGTTGTGCTCATCCTTGATGTGTTAACAAGACAGTCTCCTTCTCCCATATCTTTTCACAAGTGTCCTCATGACAACTGCTGCTCTGAAGAAATTATTATTCAAAAAATAACTTACTGTCTCACTCAAACTTCAAGTTGCAGGATCTGTTTTAAAACTAATTTTTCATTTATAGTTTTATAAGTAATAATTCATGACTCTAACAGGTGTAAGCCTGTGATTGAAAATGAAAAGTGAAAGGATTTTTTTTTAACCTGCAGACATAAAGGGTACTTTTAAGGCAAACACACAAAAGCTTTTCCCTGGTTTGAACGTACCATTAGCACTGTCTTTAGCTGTGCTTGAACTGATACTATGATATTATGATATTATGATATTATACTTTCTTTGGGCCAGATCCCTGCATCCTGGAAATAGTAATATAGTAATTGATTTTAATGCAGCAAGGCTAGCATGCGCTTGTAGACAGGTGCCATTTTTGTAAGATTATTGAAGTCTGCCAAGACTTGAAGTATTTAAATCTCTCCTCGTGCTAGTTAATGTTCTAGGTTATGACTTTTCAATTAAAATGCTTATTCGGATCTTTGATAGCATATTGGTCTGTCAGATTTTGATTGTAATATAGACAAAAATAGCGGAGAGGACAAAAAAATATCCCCAAATGAGATTATGATGTATATGGTAATATTTACCTCTGGAGGGCTTTCGAGCTTTTTTGCTCAGTGACCAGAGTATTGCATTTTCTTGAGTTATGGCAGTTATTAAACTGTCTGACAAGAGAGATGCAGTAGTTGCCTTGAAAAGAGATTAGTCTATTGAAGGAGGACTTTCTGTAGCTCAGAGACTCTCTTCCAATAAACATTTTAGCTCTGGATAGCCCTTCAAATTTATTGTGTGTTCCATCATTTATACTCAAACACTACAGGATTCATATACCCCTTTTTTGCTTATTATGTATGTTTCTGTGTCTTCTCAGATGCACTGAGCTTTCAGCAGGTAACTGAAGCTTTGAAGACCCACTTACCAACTCATCTGTAAGCCGGGCTTTTAATATTTGGTAAAGATTTAAGGCAAGATAAATAATCCCTTAACTTTGACTGTATTTAATTCAAAGTGGAAGTTCCCATAGGCATATATTTATATCATATATGTAAATCACAGATTCTGATGCAGTATACTTTTAATTTCTAATCTAAGTATAAATATTCTACATGTTCTTAAATAAGCCAGAATTAAGCTTTAAACTTTTTGAAATACAATACTTTTTTTGTATTATTGATTGATATACAAAGTGTGTTTTCATAGCACTTCTGCACTTATATCAACTATTATTGCTCATACATTGCCAGTAAGTATTGTGCTAGCATCTCTTTTAAGGATAAGTAATATTCACTGTGGTTTTTTTTTAACTGGAAAATGGAAGATAATATTCATTTCCCCTTGGAAAATGACTATATGAAATCATCTCTTCCTACTCAATTTATTTTCCAGCCCATGTATTCAGATTGATTTACTGATTAAGGAGTCAGGACATCAAGGTTTAATTCACATTGAATTTTGTCACTGTGGTAACTTTTACAACCATTTCAACTTTCCATATATACCAGTTTTGATATTTGAAAATAGGACAGTATTTCAAATTAACTTTTCCGAATTGCCTTTATTTAAATAACGGCATGGGTGGTTAACCAATACTTTTATTTTGCTGTTTGAGCATTTTGAAATAAAACCTAAGCTATATAACACTGATGTAGAGTCAGCTTTTCTTTATTAGACTTGTAGCACAATACTGCCTTTTGATAGTTGAAGGAAGGACTCAATTTTTTACTTTCTCATTTACAAAAGTCTTGTTCCTCTATGGAACTAGGACATGTAGGTTGTTTTTTGTTGTTTTTTTTTTTTTCCCTGTAAAGTATGTAATTTTTCAATGTTTTACTGCAACAAAAAGCAATACCACAAAAATTCAATGTTATTGTGCTTGCTTGAAATTATCAATACTGACAGTACAGCAATGGGCTTAGTGTGATTAGTTCAATTGGAGAACTAAGGTTGCAAAACGTTTTTAAAAAGAAGGCTTTCCTTGAGTAACTGATTTAAATCCCCATTGTTTACTACCAGAGCCTCTATAAATCAATGGAAATGTTCAGCGGCGATGCAGATCAGTCTGTTAAGTGGGACTGCTATGGACATACATTATAAGGTTGGTGTATGCGCACAGCAGTCTTTTTACTCATTGCTGGTTATCTCACAGTTGTAAGGAATCTCTGCCTGGGATGGTTTCCTGGTGATATTCAGAACAGACACAGTTCCATCAACCTATCTTTTTGCTGCTGGACTAAAGTGTGATAAGAAGACCCTAAAAGTACCATATCCTACTGATTACAAGAATTGTAATATTTTTCAGTCTTATTGTATATGTAAGAAGAAGCTTTGTAAACATGGACTCAACAATTCCATGAGGAAAGAAAAAAGCAGAGAGGAAGCAATGTAAAATGGAATGCTGAAGCACTCCTACTTCAAGGGGTACAGTGATTATTCTATCACCTGAGCAAGAGAGAGTATGGCAGGTGTTTAAATGTCTCTATGTAGAGTATATTAGCTCTTTCTTTTAGATTTGCTGTGATTTTCACAGTTTAATTTACATGATATAGCTTTGAAAATAAAAAGAAGATATTGAATAGCTATCATGGCACGTGGTGTCAGTCTGGGATAAAGGAATACAAAGTTCTAATAATATCTTTCATGCATTAATCTCTGCAAGAGGTCATGAAGACCAGAATTAGAGCAATATGTAGTCTTTGCCATCTTTTACTGTTGTGACTCAAAGACACTTTTGATCACTTAAAAAGAAAATTCAGCACTTAAAAGCACACAAACCAGTAGAATTTCCACAACAATTCAATTCTCCATTTACATCCTGACAGGATCAATTTTCAATGCGTTTCACATAAGAAGAAATATATTGTTCTCATGATTGTTTGTGTGTATAGTTCTCCACACCCCATGCTGTAAATATACCCCATGGTGTCAGATCCATGCTGTGACCAACAATATGTGCCCAGTGGGCTAGGCTAGCAATATCTAGTGTATGTTCATATTTTTTCCTTTGCATTTTTGCAAAGCTGCTTTTTCCTCTGTCTTAGTCTGGCAGTACAGCTTGCTATAATTTGGGGGATTGTAAAGCTGTATCTAAAAAGCATATTGGAATGCAGTTTTGGATGCACAAATGAAAGCTCAAACTCTCTACTGCAAGGCCTTTATTTTCTAAGTGTTTGAAGGGTATGCAGCAGGACATAAAAGTACATGAACATGTTTGTAGCAGTTGTAGATAACGCAGTGGTATCTGAGTGCCTCATTTAACATGGGAATTGCGGCTCTTTGACTATATGGCATTTCACGTTAGAGCACACCTTAGCTTCTTGAGCTATGTTGGATATCAAAGGAATCTGAAAAAAAATTCAGCCTAAAAGTTCTTTTAAAATATTAGAAATGACAGCTTGACTGCTCAGAAAGGAAGAATTTTATTTCACAAAAAGTGAAAACAATGTTTGAAATTTCTTGAAAAGAAGGAAAAGGGAGACATCACATCAGTTCTAGCCCAATTTTCACATGAGTCTGTGAATGTGACACTTAGGTTGGTAATAATTGAGCAATGAAATATACACAATAATTTGAGAAAACTCAACCCTTGACTAATTTTGTGTTTAAGAGGTTCGTGGATTGGCTGCAGTTTTCAAAATTTTCATCCATCACATTGCAAAGTCAGAGTTTAAAATCTGACCTGTGTGCATGTTTGTGACTAGTCAATTAAATCTCACAGTTCTATTTCTGTTTCCTAATTCAATTAACTGAGCTAACTGAAACACAAGTAATGGAGAATGAAGACTTCATATTGACTTTCAAATAGGCTCTGTATTACTCAAGCCTGTTAATCTGAAACCTTGCTCAAAAGATGCAGGAACATGCCCAAGTAGAATTATGGAAAGATGACACAAAATTCTTCAATTATTCTGGGAGTGTGTTCACAATGGCAAGCCTGAGCCATTTTGAAATGTTCTAGGATTATGTAGATTCCTAGAAATGCAGATTTAGGAAAATTTCTAAGATGCTCTACATCTACTAGGCTAAACTGGTATTCTTAAATGTAAAGCATAATTCATTGCAACTTGTGAAACTAATATTAGTGTAGTATTTCTTTTCCAGTTTTTCCAAAAACCAAAACAAAACCCCCCCAGCTCCCCCCCAAAACCAACATCATGTATCTGCTAAGGACAAACTTTCCAAAAAAGCTTTAATAAGAAGAAGTAGAGAATTGTGTATATGTGTGTATATATATATGTACATACATACAAGCATTTATGTATAGTGATATATGAACATTATACATATATAATTATTATTTATTCTATCACATCAAAAGGTTTTTAAAAAGTGCAGCTACTGAATTTTTAAATATTTTTATATTTGACTGAAGTAGTCAGCATCCTTTTCTCAGCATCTCTGAGTGAAAGATATTTGGTGACACGTTTGTATCTAAAAATCTTCTTCAGTGTGTCTGAAATACAAATTTAAAACCCTTCAAAATAAAAGAGAATTTTTTAAACCAAGCTGTCACTTTTTTAAAGTTCTACTGAACTGAAGTGTCATTATTTCATTGTGAACCAAGACAAATTTCGAGAAATATCGAAGATAAAAGCCAAAAAGATTTGTAGGTTCTTAATTGTTGTTTATTACTGGATTGTCATTTGCTGCTTATCATGAAGCACGATATAATCCTTTCTAAGGAGTGATAATCAAATGGTATCAAAAAGGGATTTTTTTTTTGTTTGCAATTACATTATTTAAATGGAGTTATGTATCAACCAAGCGGCACAAGAAGATGAATTCTGATTGAACTCCAGTGTCAAGCTAGCCTTTGTTAGAGAGTTCGTAAAATCAGAGTATCTTAAAGGTCTGCATGCAGTTTTTTATGAAGAACTGGTAGAGTAGGAATACCATGTTATACTTTAGTCCGTATATTAAAACACTGCATAGAGAAGGAAAATTTAAGTTTCAACTTTTTGGTTACTCGCATAGATATACAATCAATATATCAGCTGATATGTTATCATTTTTCTTAGTTCAGTGTAGGTAGCAGAAGAAAATTTTGAGCTAATCCTAAAAGGCTTGTAGGTTTGACCCTAGCAATTGCAAAAAGGCTTGACTTTAGAGGACCATAATTGCCTCAAAGAAATTATTGCATCTATAGCAAAAATAAAAAGACATACAATTTTAATAACGTAAAAGCTTTGGAATTCCACAGCAAGAAGAGCTGTATTTCAAAATACTGTTGTGAATGATAGAAGTCTAACCCTGAAATCAGATCCATTAGAAACCAAAATTGCAATATTACAGTTAAAGAAAATGATAGTCAGAATGATGAAGTTGTAAGCAAGACAGGGTTTCAAAATAACTCTTGTTTTTTTAACATCACAATTACCACCCACCTACCTTCCCAGACAGATATCTGGAGATAGCTTAGTACCTTCTTGATAATTTTAAGAAAAGCAAGCTGGGGGATAAAGGTCGGGGGGAGGTTGGGGCACAAGGTAATTGTACTAAAGAGACTTTTTCTTTTAAAAAGCATTTTTTCAATTAACCAAACACAAATACAGCTGCATTTGTATAGTTAAGAAATTCAGTAGTGTTAAATCTGTGATTCATGCTTGTAGTCCTTAGAATGTGATATCCATTGGCAAGATTGACTTCTAAGACCCCCAAATTTTCTTTATTTGCTGTTTATTACCACACACCTATTTATATTATTCTTTTTGCCTGATCTAGTGTGCTAGCTTTCACAAATACATTTACATTATTTTTTATGTTTTAATTTGGTTTTAATATTCAAAATAATTAGTGAATGAATTGTATCCTTTGAAATCAATGTGAACTACATGCTTTGTAATCCTGCTAACATGTCTTCTGCAGTAGCTTTGGCATTACAGGCAAAACATTGCTACATTTATTTCACTTGATGCCAGTAGAAATTTTTAATGTAACAGAAATAATATTGCTGAATATCTTCTAAGGCCCAGGCATTCCACTTTCTATTATTTATAACTGCTCTCAGGTTTTCAATCACAAGAAAAAATGCTGGAACTTCTGCTTAGCAAATTCCTTCTTCTATCAGCAGGAAAGACATTTCAGAAGGTATAATTCGAATTAAGAAATTTGAACCAATGATTTTAGTGATCTGAGTGTTTGAGTTCCTGATGACATCTCAATATTGGCTGGTGAGTATAACAAATTATCCACGGAGACATAAGAAACTGCATACCTGCAGTTATTTTCGTTGCTACATCCCATAAAACCAGGCTCTGGGATTAATAGACTTATAGATCAATAAAATATCGGCCTCGTTATAAGAAAGTGTTAAGCATCAATGAGAAGACAGTTTCTAGTCAAAGTACTAGGAAAATACTAATCCATTTATTCCAGGGCATTCCCTCTCCCCTGCTCACCCAGTAATTGTTTCTGGCCTTATTCCTGAATCTGATTTCTTCTCTTGAATAGTCTTCAGCAGGTGCCATATTTAGTACAAATGCTTCCAGTCCTGAGTAACCTACCGGAGTTAATAATGTAGTGGCAAAGTTTTAATATTCGCTAATCTGTTTTCAGTTGCTTAACCTGACAATAATGTCTGCTTGCCCTATTGGCAGCTCCAAAGACTACAGTGAGCAGGTGGGGCATTTTCTTTCCAGGAAATGTCAGTTTGATGTCTGGAAGCAGATGCAGCTCTCCCTGACTCAGTGCGGGTCTATCTTCTAACTTAATAGGAGCTCTAAATAGCTGACAGGTGATAATACATCTAGTCAGCTCAAAGCATATTCTGACTACACTGCCAGCTACTAAATAGGAAACTTTCACTTCTGCAATGGTGATTTTAAAGTGATCACCTTTCGAGCAAGAAATCATGCTTAAAAAACTTTCTGAGTAGCAAATCAAGTCAGCCACCTTCATAGATATACGTAATTGATATAGCTATGTGTATGGAGACAATATTTTGTAAAATGAATGATACATTGGTTATCTGATGTTAAAAATATCTTTCAGGGAAGAAATTGTTTACATTTACATTGTAGGCATCTTTAAATTAAGAAGGATACAGAAATCTATATCTAATCTGACCTCTCATGCCAGCTCCAGAACAAGGATAGACTAAACCAGTATGTAATTCTTTTCTTCCAGAAACCCATTTTCACTTACTGAGCTTTTTGGGTGGATCAAGTATGGCTCTGTTAGTCCAGTTCTCATGGGATGAAAGCTTTTTCTTCAGGCTCTAGCACTCTTTTGGTGACTTCTGCAGTCATACTAGTTATTCCAAACTTACATTACTTAGTTCTTCTAAGAAGAAGGGGAAGAGAGGAAGACCAGGGAATGGGAGCTCTGGTACGAGCTTTTTCCTCTTGCTCTCAGTCCTTCTGTTTCCAGTCCTTCAGTCTTCCCTGGTCTGAGAGAGAGCCATCTGTTCCTCTCACCTTCCAATTCTTCCCAGCAGTTTGTCCATCATTTACAAATCAATATTTTCTTCTAGGTACAATAATTTGTTCTCTGAGAGCTGCACTGCTGAGAATGCTCAGCTAGCTCTCAACTGCTCCAGCTAGTTCTTGGTGTATGTTACTGCAAAATGTACACAGTTTGATACCATGCTAAAATGACATCTAACCCCAGGTTATGGTAAATGGCTGGTTAAAATGACAGCCCATTTAGGAAGTAGAAAAATCAATTTTAGTTTTACCAATACAGCACATGGAAGCAAAGGAGATTTCAATCTGAGGCAGCTGCTCTAGTGCCATTAATAAGTAGAAGTAACGGTCTAGTGATCAGATTTATGAAACAGAAAATTCTTCATATTCCAACCGCATGCAAGGCAGATGGGCTTTTTGGGTTAGCTAAAGAAAATCCTGTGGGAACATAGGGTTTGGAAGGCGTGACAGCTGAGCTGTATCGTGTATGTGCTGACGTTCTTCAAGGATGGTAATCAGGCATCCACAATCAGGTTAGATGATGCCCTGTCTCTGAGGCCTAACCAGTTCTAATATGAAAAAGAGGAAGATGGAATATTTGTGTCTATGGAGATGGTGCACAGGCCTGGTGTATATGGTGCACCGAAGCCTCAGTTTCCTGGGGCTGCCTTCAAGACCATCCTCAAAAGGAGCTGAGTAATGGCCAAGATGATCTCTGAGAAATAATAATTGCACAGTTTAGGAGTCCACAGATCCTACATTTCCTTTTGAAATGCAATGGCTTTCATTCTTTCCTTCACTTAGAAAAAAAGATGGGACCTATACTTCCTTTGCCTCCCTTGGTGTAACCTGACAACCTGAATTATGAGGATCTGGCCCTGTATGTACAAACATTTGCAGTTGTACAAAATGTAAACTTGATTTTCATGAACTTGTTCTGGTATGTAATTATCAAACCAATACAGAATATTCTCCTGAATATGATAGAACTGCTTAATATATTATAAGATATTAAATCAAAAGTAAAAAAATGCCTACTCGGTTCATGATATGTTGTTATATACCCATTCTGAGTGAGAAAGACCTTGGAGATCCAGTAAATGTTAAGAACCACAAGCCACAATAAGCAAATATTTAAACCTCAGTCCTGCAAATACTCAATTAGATTCTTTTTGTCATCAGGAAATCCAAATTAGTTTGACTGTATGGCATGTAAATCATTTGCTAAACCCCAATTTTTAGAAAAACAGTGATTTAGAGCTGTATCAAGTGATATTTTGAATAACCCACCAAATGGATGATTTTTGTCAGTTGTGTACTGCAGGAATTATTATGTATTATGTGTGTAGATAATAGACAGACAGACTAACCAACAGACTGACCAATTTTATTTGCCACGCTTGAGATTCAAGGAAAAAAATTACTGTCAAGTTAAAAACTCTTGGAAAACAATATTTAAAATAGAAAGGAAGACACAACTCTAACAATAGCATTGTGAATGGCGACATTGTCAGGCTGACTGGAGATCTGCTTGAGTCAAATTGAATAACAATGCTCTCTTTCTTCATTAAGACCATTAAAATCTGTAAGACTATGGGACCTGGATAGACATAAAGGTCTTAAAACCCAATGAGGAGAGACTAATGCTCGTTGCTGCATACTTACTTGAAAAGCTCAATTAAGTGAAACTTTGTGCTAATTCGTGCCCTCTGAAAAATCTAAGCAGAAAAGCCTCATTTTGCTATTGCATTGGTTCAGGAAAAAATCTACATTTTTTTTGTCAGTATCATCACATAAGTATTATGAACTCTTTTTGGAGGGCAAAATGATTTTTACTATTGTAGCTGGAGTTAAATGTTCTTCGTGCATAAGACCAAAATACAAGATTCACCAAGATTCTTTGTGCCTCTATGCTGTTTCAATGCACTGTCTGGGAATACTGCATTTTTTAATTGTTTTTTGGAAGTACTAATATTAGCATGAAATTAGATAAGAATTATTTAAGAACCTAATTGCATGCTCTCTAACTTGGCATTTGAAATTTGCATCTTTGGAATTCGTCTTTTCAGAGTGCTTTATTTAGTTTCTATTAATACCCTGTAATTTAATAATTGCAGTGGGAGGCTAAGGAGAATATGGAACAAGGAAAGATTTGCATATTTCTTTGATACAGTAGTTTATGATAGGCTCTGACCATTTTTTTTTTTAGACCAATCTTAAAAAGCAGTTTTGCTAAGGCTGGCAAGAACACCACAGAGCACGGAGAGGGCAGATAGGGAGACTATTCATCTTTTATTCCATTCATTTGTCATATGACTAAGGGAAGGCTGAATCAATCAATCAAAGCTCTGCAAAACAGCATTAAGCAATGTAATTCTTGATTGAATCTTGCTTTCAATGTAGATATCAGCCTGAAGAAAAGATCTTTTAAACTACATCTTACCACAAAAGCAGAAGAAAAGAAAATAGTGCTTTTTCTGTTGCCCTGAGACTACGCTGAAAAGCACATCTGAAAAAAATTGCGTCTGTGACTTCATGTTTGAGTTTTTGCCTGTTAAAACATATTACTACAGGCCTCGGTTTTTTTGCACTTGTAACCTGAGTAAGAAATGACATGCAAAAAAAAAAAAACTCTTCTGGAAAGATTGGCTAATGGCTGTGTAAACAGCAAATGCTTGCCACATATGGGCATTAGGAGTTTTTATTGCTAAGATTTAGGGACTACTGTGAACAGGGTAGAGCTCTGAAATGTGGTAGCAAGGCAGATCTTTTGGGTGAGGCTTGGATGGAGTTTGGCATCATCCTTACCAGAGACTTTGGGACTTTTTACTCAGGGCCTAT
The DNA here is from genome assembly GCF_963264785.1 of Psittacula echo. Classification (NCBI taxonomy): domain Eukaryota; kingdom Metazoa; phylum Chordata; class Aves; order Psittaciformes; family Psittacidae; genus Psittacula; species Psittacula echo. The sequence continues at coordinate 64,649,109 of NC_137735.1, forward strand.
GTAAAAAAAGTACTACCATAGCCAAAAGACCAGTCTGCATTATGGTGTTTGAGTCTTCTGCAAGGACCTGGGATGATGTGGACATAGGGAACACACAATCAAAAAAACAGGGCTTAACCAGGATCACCTCAAGCATTTGCATGTAAGCAAGGAATCCTGCAAGGCACCATTGTGGGGAACCCTCTCCCCAACCCTTTGTGGGGTATCCACATCTGAGTAATTGTCTAATTTGCATTTCCAGTGAATGTCCCCTTTTCTCAAATAACATTGCCTTCTCTTTTTATCTATTAATAGTGAAGGATCCTAAATTTCTCTATGGATTTTGTATAGAAATTATTTTAGCTATCCTATTTATAGGGCTAAATACAGACCATAAATGGAATGGTATTTGAGGTCAGCTCAAATAAACAGAGTGCATCAAGAGGAGAGAGTTACTGTAATTTAACAAACAAACCCACTCTAATATATATTTTAGTTAGCTGCATTATATCCATGCATGGCTTATAACCATCATAGTAAATCTGAAAACAACTTTCTATCAACTAGCAATAACACCTCTAAAAAAACCCATGAGGCTTTGTACTGTGCTGCTATTTCTTTGCTTGCTCTGGAAAGATCAAAATAGAAAAAATGCAAAGAGATTTAATTGAGTAGTATGCATTACCTCTTAAATTCTTGATTTTAATTTCAGCATTTCTGTTTTTCACCTGACTCCCTAGCCACTTTCTGTGAAAGAAAATGTTGACTTTTCAGGAAATTACAAGCTTTATTGAATGGTTGGAATTTGATTAAAGGATTACTTGCATGAGAAAGATTTTATAGCAGGAGCTTCCCAGATGTGTGGGTATGTTTGCATGTTTCAGGAGCATTGTATGAGGACGTGAGCTAATATTCTGTTATGAACTCCTAATTTTCTCAGTTTCTCAGAGTTCAAGGAATTCTCACTTCAAATGCAGCAGTAGAAATAATATTGTTCTTCAGCAAACAGTCTTGGACAGATTGCTGAAATCTGTTAAATATTAATTCCATTAAGGCTGAATATTCAACAAAAACTAATTACAATGTTATGTAAAAATAATTTAATGAATTTATTTTAAAATGGATGCAATGAAATGCATAGAAACTTGCAAGCAGTATTTTAAATAATACAGTGAAGTTTATAATAATTTAATTGTATATTTGAGTGCAATATAGGCACAAACTTGAGAAGAAAAAATCATACCCAACTTACATATATACATATATATATATAGGTGTGGGTGTGTGGATTTCACATACTCACACACACACATATATATATATAAACATAACCAATGAACCAGTAAAGAAGCAGAATTTAAACTGGTCTTGGACAGCCAGCCTACAGATGTCCATCCAGATTACTGGTATTTTGAATCCTTGCATTATCCATCTGCATGAACCTGTTCGCACTTCCATTTCCTGGTATGTGGGTTTTATCAGCACGGAATTATGACTGGATATGTCTTGATCCAGACTGATGCCTGATCTGGACATTTGGGAAGCTGGTTACTGGAGCATGGTGTAGAATAATAAATTATCAAGGAAGTACAGATGCAGTGACTGTGCTCTCACCATGACTGAAGAAGGTAAAGCATTTACAATATTAGGAAAGAATTATGGTTCCTGTTCTCCATTTGCTGCACAGTTTTTTAAGTGAAATAAACCTTTTCAATTTATTTTTTTCTTGCTCAGTATTTCTCGCTGTCTTTTCTCATGTGGCCCATCAGACGTGGATATTTTGCAGAAAGAATAAAGACAGATATATGAGTAGGAAGGGAGAGAGAACTCGGTATAACTACTTTTTCCTTTCATATATGTCTTTTCTTGCAGTATATTTCCCCTCAAGAACATTCACAGGGTGAAAACAACATAAGGGCTACTGAAAATATGTAGCAATGTACAGCGTGCTTCTTATCCTCATTAATTCAAGACAGCATTTGAATGTAAAATATCCCTCAATATCACTGGGAAAAAAAAAAAAAAAAGAAATACAAGATGAGCAATGCAGTATTTATTTCAATGATCTTAGTGTGAAGTTCAGTGCACAGCAAGGGACTATGGCATAAATATTCAGAGGTATTCAGGTTTTTTACCCTGCATGTTACAGGGTTCAAGAGAAAGCTCTGTGGGACAGCTAATCTGCATTTCCAAACCAGACAGGTGTGTAGAAACTATTTCTAGCCCTTGGTTGGAGAGTGTAGCCACTGTGGGCAACTACTTGCTTTTCCTATCCAGCGTGGGACTAGGCATTAAACTGAGTATTAAAGGAGGTCTTTGGGAACCTGAATGCTCCTCTGTGAGAGCAGCAAGTGAATGGAGACCACACACACCACACAGGCACTTCTGCCCACGTGATCTAGGCCATCAGCAAGTGTGTTTATGCTTTGACAAGAAGCAGGCATGTTCTCCACTGGAAGACAGTGCCAAAACCATTAGTGGGATCATGCCTATCCCTTACTTCTTGTTGCAGACTGTAGCTAGTGAGCTTGTGTGCTGTGATGCTGAAAGTCTCCAAGCCCCCACTGGTTTGACAGGCTGCTGCTTACAAGCCTTGATCCTGTGGGTTTGGATGTCAGGGAAAAGTTCCATTAAGCTTGGTGGCTTATGAAACAAATCTCTTCTACCTCCTGCTGTATCAAGTGGTTTTCCAAATGAAGATTTGGGTACCTGACTGTCCAGTCTCAGACATTTTCTTCAAAGATTGGCTCAGGACTTTCTTCCTGTGCTTCCAGTTCTTTTTTCTAGGAAGACCAGTTGCTATGGGCAAAATCAATCACTATTTTCAGGTTCCTGGCACCCATATGTAGAGACAAATCACTTTCTGTCATGTTTCTATTATTTCAATTATATGAAGAAAAGGAGAACATAATCCAAAATACAGAAGCCCTAAATATCCCCATGTAAATGCCCTTGCAATTGAACCCCTAACCCACGCAGAGAGAAAAGATCCAGGCTTAGATTCACAGTATGTAGCCTGGCTCTGATTCTGTGTACAAGAAAGCTTACTGTAAGACCAAAATCAAATTATCTCTGTGTTCAGAAGATAGTTACCATTAAATTCATCTCTGCACCATTTCATTTTCAGATTTTTGCATAGTTTTTCTTAGCTAATGAAGGATGTTGACCCAGCAGATCATGTTCCACAGAGAGGAGCTCAACTTTACTGGCTTTAAAATGGTTATCTTCAAAACACTTCTGGGCAGAATGACATGAACGGAATAACAAATTAGACTTCTAGCTGTAAATCCATATTAGAAAACTTTATGTTAGTGTTAGGGTATCAGGGTTGCATTGTCAAGAACAGAAAAGATGCTAAGAGCAAGAGAAAGGCTTTATTTTGTGAATATTTAAATCCTAATGAACGAAAAGTGGCAGAAGGAAGTGATTCCTTTTCATCTTTTCAGATTCATGTTAATGTCAGTATATCCAAGTACATTTACACTGTTTTTTTCTAAAAGTACCAATTTCTTTGTACTATAGCATTATTTCAGTAGTCTTGTTTCAGTCTGTGATTTTTATGTCAGGGAATCCAAATCAGGAACCTTGTGAAGTCTGAGATGTTTCTAGTAACGTACACAAGGCTTTCTTTTTTAATTCCTTCATGATTGTTCCAAGGACTTTTATTTGATTTTATTCTGCAGAAGATTAGACCTCAATATTACAGAGGTTTTCATTGGGACTGGTATATAAGGCTGTTAGGGCAAAATACTATCTGGATAATATTGCTTGCTTTGAGTGAAATGTATTCCTAGGATAAAGTGCCAGGGCAAGTAATTTAACCTTTCTATCACATAAGTACCCAAAATCATGGAATCACGGAACAGTTAGGGTTGGAAAGGACCTTAAGATCATCAAGCTCCAACCCCCCTGCCATGGGCAGGGACACCTCACACTAAACCATGCCACCCAAGGCTCTGTCCAACCTGACCTTGAACACTGCCAAGGATGGAGCATTCACAACTTCCATGGGCAACCCATTCCAGTGCCTCACCACCCTCACAGTAAAGAATTTCTTCCTTATATCCAATCTAAACTTCCCCTGTTTAAGTTTGAACCCATTACCCCTTGTCCTGTCACTACAGTCCCTGATGAATAGTCCATCCCCAGCATCCTTGTAGGCCCCCTTCAGATACTGGAAGGCTGCTATGAGGTCTCCACGCAGCCTTCTCTTCTCCAGGCTGAACAGCCCCAACTTTCTCAGCCTGTCTTCATACGGGAGGTGCTCCAGTCCCCTGATCATCCTCGTGGTCCTCCTCTGGACTTGTTCCAACAGTTCCATGTCCTTTTTATGTTGAAGACACCAGAACTGCACACAATACTCCAAGTGAGGTCTCAGGAGAGCAGAGGAGAGGGGCAGGATCACCTCCTTTGACCTGCTGGTCACACTCCTTTTGATGCAGCCCAGGATACAGTTGGCTTTCTGGGCTGCAAGTGCACACTGCTGGCTCATGTTCATTTTCTCATCGATCAACACCCCCAAGTCCTTCTCCGCAGGGCTGCTCTGAATCTCTTCTCTGCCCAACCTGTAGCTGTGCCTGGGATTGCTCCGACCCAGTGTAGGAACTTGCACTTGGCATAGTTAAACTTCATAAGGTTGGCATCAGCCCACCTCACAAGCGTGTCAAGGTCCCTCTGGATGGCATCCCTTCCCTCCAGCGTATCAACCGAACCACAGAGCTCGGTGTCATCAGCAAACTTGCTGAGGGCGCACTCAATCCCACTGTCCGTGTCACTGACAAAGATATTGAACAAGACCACTCCCAACACCAATCCCCGAGGGACACCACTCATTACTGGTCTCCAGCTGGACATTGAGCCATTGATCACAGTATCACAGTGTCACAGTATGTTAGAGATTGGAAGGGACCTCAAAAGATCATCTAGTCCAATCCCCCTGCCAGAGCAGGAACACCTAGATAAGGTTACATAGGAATGTGTCCAGGCGGGTTTTGAATGTCTCCAGAGAAGGAGACTCCACAACCCCCCTGGGCAGCCTGTTCCAATGTTCTGTCACCCTCACTGAGAAGAAGTTTCTTCTCAAGTTTAAGTGGAACCTCTTGTGTTCCAGTTTATACCCATTACCCCTTGTCCTATCATTGTTTGCCACTGAGAAGAGCCTGGCTCCATCCTCGTGACACTCCCCCTTTATATATTTATATACACTAATAAGGTCACCCCTCAGTCTCCTCTTCTCCAAACTATAGAGACCCAGCTCCCTCAGCCTTTCCTCATAAGGGAGATGCTCCACTCCCTTAATCATCTTAGTTGCCCTGCGCTGGACTCTCTCCAGCAGGTCCCTGTCCTTCTTGAACTGAGGGGCCCAGAACTGGACACAATATTCCAGATGCGGTCTCACCAGGGCAGAGTAGAGGGGAAGGAGGGCCTCTCTCGACCTACTGACCACCCCCCTTCTAATACACCCCAGGATGCCATTGGCCTTCTTGGCCACAAGGGTACAGTGTTGGCTCATGGTCATCCTGCCATCCACTAGGACCCCCCGGGTCCCTCTCCCCTACACTACTCTCTAACAGGTCGTTCCCCAACCTATACTGGAACCTGGGGTTGTTCCTGCCCAGATGCAGGACTCTACACTTTCCCTTGTTATATTTCATTAAGTTTCTCCCTGCCCAACTCTCCAGCTTGTCCAGGTCCCACTGGATGGCAGCACAGCCTTCTGGCGTGTCAGCCACTCCTCCCAGCTTAGTGTCATCAGCAAACTTGCTGACAGTACACTCAATTCCCTCATCTAAATCATTGATGAATATATTAAATAATACTGGTCCCAATACTGACCCTTGAGGCACTCCACTAGATACAGGCCTCCAACTAGACTCTGCCCCATAGACTACAACTCTCTGGCTTCTGTCCTTCAGCCAGTTCACGGTCCACCTCACTACCTGATTATCCAGGCCACACTTCCTCAGTTTAGCTATGAGGATGCTGTGGGAGACTGTGTCAAATGCTTTGCTGAAGTCAAGGTAGACCACATCCACCGCTCTGCCATCATCCATCCACTGCATTATTTCCTCATAAAAGGCTAGGAGGTTGGTCAAGCATGACTTCCCCTTTGTAAAGCCATGTTGACTGCCCCTCATAACCCTCTTATCCTTGACATGCCTTAAGATGGCATCAAGGATAAGGTGTTCCATCACTTTCCCAGGGATGGAGGTGAGGCTGACTGGTCTATAGCTACCAGGGTCCTCCTTCTTGCCCTTTTTGAAGACTGGAGTGACATTTGCTTTCCTCCAGTCCTCAGGCACCTCTCCCGTTTCCCAAGACTTGGTAAAGATGATGGAGAGTGGTCCAGCAATGACTTCCGCCAGTTCCCTCAGCACCTGCGGGTGCATCCCATCTGGACCCATGGATTTATGGATGTCCAGATTGCTCAACTGGTCCCTAACCCATTCCTCGTCGACTAAGGCAAACTTATCCAAAAAATACCTAAAAAACCTAAAAAAAACTAATCACAACTGTTTGCGTGCAGCCATCCAGTCAGTTCTTTATCCACCGAGTGCTCCACCTATCAAATAACAAGGGAAGAGAATACGATACCGCCCGCCGGAAAAGACAGCCCGCCCGACCAGGGGACGTGCCCTTCCGGGTAGCTCCCAGTTCCATCCCCTGGCATGACGTGCTGTGGTATGGAACACCTCCTTGGCCAGTCTGGGTCAGGTGTCCTGTCCCCGCTTCCTCCCGGCCCCTCCTCCTCCCTGGCAGAGCATGAGACTCACAAAATCCTTGGTCAGTCTAAACATCGGTGTTATCAGTTTTTTTTTGTTCCCAAGCCAAAAGTCAAAAACACAGTACTGCAACAGCTACTAAGAAGGAAAAAAAAAAACAAAAAACTGACTGCCACTGCTGAACCCAGGACACTCTCCAATTTAGAAATAAGGATGTCGTGCGGGACAGTGTCGAACGCTTTGCACAAATCCAGGTAGATGACATCAACTGCTCTACCCCTGTCCATCAGTTCCGTAGCCCCATCATAGAAGGCCACCAAATTGGTCAGGCAGGATTTCCCCTTAGTGAAGCCATGCTGGCTGTCACCAAGCACCTCGTTGTTTTTCATGTGCCTTAGCATGCCTTCCAGGAGAATCTGCTCCAAGATTTTGCCAGGCATGGAGGTGAGACTGACTGGTCTGTAAATCCCCGAGTCATCCATTTTCCCCTTCTTAAAAACGGGGGTTATATTTCCCTTTTTCCAGTCATTGGGAACTTCACCTGACTGCCATGATTTTTCAAATATGATGGACAGTGGCTTAGCAACATCATTCGCCAGCTCCTTCAGGACCCACGGATGGATTTCATCAGGTCCCATGGACTTGTGCACGTTCAGGTTTTTAAGATGGTCTCGAACCAGATCCTCTCCCACAGTGGGCCCAAGGTCTTCATTCTTACAGTCCCTGTGTCTGCCTTCCAAGACTTGGGTGGTGTGGTCAGAGCATTTGCCAGTGAAAACTGAGGCAAAGAAGTCATTAAGAACCTCAGCTTGCTCCAAATCCAGGGTAGCCTGTTCTCCTGATAGCTTCCGGAGAGGGCTCATGTTGTCCCTAGTCTGTCTTTTATTTGCAATGTAACTATAGAATCCCTTCCTGTTATCTTTAACATCCCTAGCCAAGTTTAATTCTAACTGGGCCTTAGCTTTCCTAACCAGGTCCCTAGCTTCCCAGACAACATCCTTGCATTCTTCCCAGGCCGCCTATCCTTGCTTTCACCTTTTGTAAGTCTCTTTTTCCCTTTGAAGTTTCCTCAGCAGTTCCTTATCCATCCAAGGAGGTCTCCTGGCCCTCCTGCTGCACTTCCTTCTGGTTGGGATGCAATACTCCAGAGCTTCTAGTAGGTGATTCTTGAATATCAACCAACAGTCTTGGGCCCCCCTGCCCTCTAGGGCTATATCCCATGGAACCTTACTGAGCAGGTTCCTGAAGAGGCCAAAGTCTGCTCTCTTGAAGTCCAGGGCAGTGAGCTTGCTGCACGCTCTTCTCACTGTCCTGAGGATCTTGAACTTGACCATCTCATGATCGCTACAACCAAGGCTGCCCTCGAGTGTCACATTTCCAACGAGCCCTTCCCTGTTGGTGAGCATGAAGTCAATCATGGCACCTCTCCTTGTCGGCTCCTCTATTACTTGCAGAAGGAAGTTGTCTTTCACACAGTCAAGGAACCTCCTGGATTGCTTGTGCTGGGCCATATTGGTACTCCAAAAGATATCAGGGTGATTGAAGTCCCTCATGAGAACAAGGGCCTGTGAGCGTGAGGCTGCTTCTATCTGTCTATAGAGCACTTCATCCAGAGTCCTCTTGATCAAGCCGTTTGTAACAGATCCCCACAGTAATGTCTCTCATCGCTGTTCTTCCTTTAACCCTGACCCACAAACTCTCTGTTGACTGCTCACCCGTCCCCAGACAGAGTTCCGTACTCTCCAGCCTATCACTGACATAAATAGCAACTCCCCCTCCCTGTCGGCTGAGCTTGTCTTTAAAGAGCCTGTAGCCTTCCATTCCAACACTCCAGTCATAGGAGCCATCTCACCAGGTTTCTGTGATGCCTATTATATCATACCCCCATAGACGTGCACACATCTCTAATTCCTCTTGTTTGTTCCCCATGCAACGGGTGTTTATATATAGGCATTTGAGCTGAGCTCCAAATGAAGCCAGCTTATTGGCTGGATTGGCTGGAATATCTCTACATTGCTCTGAGCATTTATTATAGGTGCTGACAACTGACTGGGTGTGTTGGGATGGAATGATGCCCCTCTCCCCCAACACATCTAGTTTAAAGAAACCTTGACCAGCCTGGCAAGCCTCCTACCAAAACCACTCTTCGCCTGCATTCTTAGATCAGCTCGACAAGCCTCCAGTAGACCTAAGCCTTCTAAATTGAGTCCCATGTTCTAAATACCCAAACTGCTGACTATAGCACCACCGTTCTAAACATTTATGAACCTAGCAAATCAGCCTAGCCTTTTTAAGATCCTCTTCTTTTTCCTGGAGAATTGATGAAAAGACTGTCTAAGCTCCAGGGCCCCTAACCACCTCCCCCCCAGGGCTCTGTAGTCCTTCTTTATGTTCTCCAGGCTACTGCTATCTATATCACTAGCATCCACATGGACCACTAGAATTGGGTAGTAGTCCATGGGACTTACTAGAGCAGGCAGCCTCTTTGCAACATCTCTGATCCGTGCCCCTGGTAAGCAACACACCTCCCTTGAGACTGGGTCAGGCCGACAGATAGGTGCCTCTGTGCCTTTCAAAGTAGAGTCTGCTACTACTATGACCATCCGCTTTTTCCTGGCAGCACCAGTAGAGATCTTCTTTACCAGTGCATCAGCTGGTTGTTCATGGTGCGAGTGTGTTTCCTCATTAGCCCCTTGCAGGACAGCAAAGCCGTTCTGGGTGGGGACATGAGATTTAGGAGGAAGCCCCTTGCTTTTAATTTTCCTCTTCCTCCCTTTTTTGTTGGGGTTTTTTTTTTTGTTACTATTTCCCAGGTTCTTGGGTTAACGGCCTCCTTCTTTCCTCCATGAGCTATAGTGGACGCTTGAGGCCCCTGCACAGTTTGAGCCTTGAGCAAGCAGTCCTGCTTCCTCTCAGCCTACCTGACATCTTTTAGTCTATTGATAGCATCCCGCAGCTCAGCCACCTGCTGCAGGAGGACCTCCACCAGGGAGCACGGAGTACAGCCCTGCCCATTGTGCACCCTTCCCTCACTAGCCCAGTGCAGGCACTCTCTACACTCCGAGCTCTGCACTGCAGCCTCCTCTCTCATTGGCTCTGTCTGGGTGCCTACGCTGGCTGCTGCCTGGGCAGCCAGAGCAGAGCTCCCAGATTGGGCCCTGGCCATGAGGGGTGCTCACCATCCCGCTCGCCTGCCCATGCAAACTGCCACACCACGGTCACTCGCGCTCCCTGGGGCAGGTTTTGAACCAGTCAGGGCTGGTGCCGCTCCTCGTGGCTCCGCCCCCTGTGAGTCAGCTGCTCGGGTCAGCTGAGCTGCCCGCTCCTGGGAAAGTCCTGTTGAGGACTTGAGGCTTCCTCGGTGGCTGTTGCTGCTCTGAGTTGAGGCTCCTGGACTCTGAGCTTCCCCCCACTCATGTGTTGACTGTGTCCTGTCTCGAGCTACTCACCTCAGCAATGTGTCTGACATGCCACTCTGAAACACATGAAACCACTTCAAAGACAAGTTCTTAACTGCGGCCATCCTCAGAGGAGTTAACTGCTTGTTACAACTCCTGTGTTTCACGCCACAAAGCTTGAAAGCCCAGGGAGTCCTACAGTTGTACTTGCAGAAGCCAAAATGCTTCCCAGCCTCTGCTGCCCCTCCTGCAGCAGGGTCTGCTCTGAATGCTGTTCTCCCTGCTCCAAGTGAGGCATCAAGCCCCAGGATCCCTATGTTTTTCTGTGCAGCCCTCACTCCTTAATCCATCATTAACTGGAACCATTTGAACAAAACTCAGGACCTCCTGTTCTCTGCCATTGAAATCTCAGCTCTTCAACAGTCTTAGATTTTGGTACTTTGCATCCAACAATAATTTTCTTCTTGGAAAAATGAATTCAGGATCACATACTCAGGATTACTCAGCCTTTCCAAATGAAGTTAATCATCTCCCATGTGTTAATTAGATGATTTAGAGGTTAGTCCACAATTAATTTTACCCTGGAAACAATAGATAAATATCCTTGTGGGAAAAATAGGAGTTTTACTTTAGTATGGTTGTGAGTAATGGCTGGTACAGGAAGAATGTGAATTTGTATTCATTGTATTACATGTGTGTTATATTACAGGGAACATATTCCAACAGCAGTGTTGTTGTACAGCATTATGCATTAGAAAATGTGAGCAATAGCACTATCAGGACTCACAGGAAACCCAAATAATGCCTTTCCATCCTTTTACCAATGTTCATTAGTCCCACACCAGTAAGACCACCCTTTATTGGCATATGCAGTTATCTCGCTTGGCATCTGAAAAGCCTCAGTACTCACCAGTCTGTGTTTTTTTCTTCTCTCCTTAATACACAGAGGATTACCCTTGTGAATGACTACATAAATAGGAAATGTGATGGCTTTGCTTTTACTCCACCAAGCCTGTCTTTTTTTCCTGGCAGCAGTTTTAAGTGTTGGTGTTGCATCCTTATTAAGTGTGAATTCCCTCATGTAAATCCCATTAAGGTTAATAGAATTTTAGTTTTACTGCTTAATAAATTTCAAAGTGGATTAACTTTTGAGAAATATATAACCAGCCATAACACACAGAACACAACCCCCAGCATACACATCGGAAGTACTAATGGAGACACAATGGAACAGCTTCCTATTACATGTAAAGAAAATATAACATTCTCAAGCTTGTAACTTTATTAATATTTTAGTAGCATTTGTCTTTTCCTGTTTGCTGCTTTCTTTTGCCATTTCTACTAATTCTGAAATTACATTCTTCCAGCTTTTGTGCTTCTGGATTTAAAATAATATGATTTGAGACTCCAAGTTCTGTTACACTAGATTTGCCAACTTTAAAAGACATGGTTAGGGTAGAGGAACTTTTTTCATTGGAGGCAGGCAACACTTCTGAACTTTTGGTCATTGGTACTTCTCTGAAGTCAAGGTGAAGCTGTGTCTCCATAGGCTGGCAGCTTTTCCCCTGGCCCCCTGTGGCGGGGTTGGGGGGGAATGCCATGAGCAATGCCATTCCTCATAGGTGACGATCAGTCCTGTCTACTCAATCCCAAATTTAGCTAACAAAAGAAAAAAGCTCTAAGCTTTCTAATGCTCACCTATCTCTGCATTTCTGCTAGAATTTGATTTTTCCCACTGTTCACATCCCTCTGCACATCTCATTTTTTATTTGTGCTTCTGGTGTGGTGAGCTGGGAACTCTGCCTTATGTATAACTGTAAATTGCAGCCAAGGTTGTGAAACAGCAGACTATCTGATTATTAGTTATATTCAGGAGACTGACCGAAAATGTCAGTACAGGTTTCCATATTTATTGTCTCAGAGAATTCCACATCCAGTAAGAATGTAATTTTTTTTTTTTTACATGACAGCCCTGTAACTCTGCCTGTTATCTGAAAGTCAAGCTGTCATCTTTGCTTTTAATGAATTTTTTGCAACAGAAACTTACAATATTGCTGTTAACTTGAGCTAGCGTAGGTCTGAGGCTGTTTTTACAGCTCCATTGCTTCTGCAAAGAGTTGAAGTGAAAAGAAGAAGTAAAAAAGAAAAAAACCCAAGAAATTCTCTTTGCTATAAAAATAGATGGTTATGATCCTAAGCATTGACAGGATCACCAGTGCTTCAAAATTAAAATAGCATGTCTTCATAGTCCTTTCTGATGACTATAACTGTATTTTTAATGTCTAATGGCAGTAAAGAGATGCAATAGCATCCATCTAAACAAGCAAGGTGGCATGCTTCTGTAATGTACATAATATCTTAAAAATGAAAAGCAACTTCAATATCATTCGTTCATGCTAACAAGAATTAGCTAGGAAGCTCAAGAGAGGTATCACTCATGATTTCAGCCTATAGCTTCCTTCTTGTGGATGGATCCAAACTGACCCTGTTTGCTTTACCTTCTAGTGTTCAGGTCGTGCTTCATTTTATCTTCAATTTCAGCAGTTTTCAATGGCCAAAAATACAAAATCTGAATACCATTTTTGTGATACTATCTAAAAATTCTTACCTTAAGAGGTTGTTTGTAGTTCTTCATCTTTCATTTATCCTTTAAAACTAGAACTTGCAGTTAGATTTGCTGCTGACTGTGAGACAAAGTTGTACAATTCTACCTTTATTCAGTTTGGAGTAACTTTGTCCAGGGGGAGTTAGGCTGTTGTACCACTGATGATGGCCAATGTAACATGAATACTTGCTGCTGCACTTTTAACTCAAGTGAAACACCTTCCACTAAACCAGGTTGCTCAAAGCCCCATCCAACCTGGCCTTGAACACTTCCCTGCTGCAGAAATGGACATGTGAAAACCAATTCACTTAAATATCTGCCTTAGACTTTTGTGTTTTTTTTGCTGACAGAAAGAATATTCAATATCAGTATCTCATCACAATGTGTCATTAAGAAGTTTTAAAGTGGCTGCCTCTGCTGTGCAGTAGACTCGTATAGCTTCATGTGTGAACACTGCAAGTTAATTTTTAGGTGGCATGGATATATCTCGGAGAGCTGCCTTAAGGGTGGCTTTTAATTTATCTGCTCAATAAGTATCTTGAGGAGTAATTGTGAAGAACACTTTGGGTGGTCAGTTTTTGTTAGTTTAACAATATGGTGGTTCTTGAGGTGTTTTTAATGAAATGCTTTTGGTGTTGTTTCCTGCACTTCCACTACCCAATCCCACTTCTGACACATCTCGGTGGTGATGAGACTTTGAGAAGCCACAAGTCGTCTATCCAACAAGGAGAGTTTTGGTGAGACAGGCTCCGTGTGACAAACCTGAAGAGACCAAGTACCATGGAGAGGAAGAAATCAGTTTCACCTGACCCTTCTTATTCTTGTTGGGACTGTTCTCTAAACTATCAAAGGTGGGTTTTTTTGTTTGGTTTTTTTTGTTCTTTTGGGGTTTTGTTTGTTTGTTTTCTTTACTTGAGCAGAATAGGTAATAGCAAAGTTTAAATATGAGTATTATTTAAATTTTTTATGGTAATGGATTATTTTATACTGTTCAGCTCTATGGATTTGGGTCTATTTTCCACAGATCCTGCCAAGAGAGTTTCCATTCTGGGGCTTCCTGCTTATTTCTTCCAGCTGCTTCTCTTTCTTATCCCTTCTGTTGTTATTCTCCTCCTGTCTCCTTGTTTTCACTACTGATGGAACAGAGGCTTGGTTACACTTTGAAATCATAATATAAATGTTCTTGGCAATTGTTTCTTTCTATACTCTTTATAATTATTCTCCAGCAATTCCAATTATATTTTCCAGTTGGAGAACATCACGGAGAACTGCATTGCTCAGTCAGAATGTTAAAGGTGCAAATAATTTTTTGAGAGGATTCATAAGGAATATGTTTGACACCGAGACACAGCAGGAGTAGCACAGTGGCCAAAATGTTGTTGACTGTGTTGACCAGAGTAATGCAGGAAGAAAAACTCTTTAAGCAGCTGTTCATTTCCTGCCTTGTCCACAACCTGCTCCACAAAGTTGGTTTGCAACACAAAACCTCCTGCCAATCTCTACCCTGAACATTCACCATCAACAGTAATGGGATTCACGGGACTTGGCCCAACCTTCTCCAATGGTATGGTGCTGGTTAAATGCATGAAATGGGGGTGTGCGTGCTTGTGTCTGTGTACGTTGTTTGAATCCTACGTCATATTAATGACAGATAATTTTAAAAGAAGAAAGAAAAGGTTGGTTTATGTCTGTGGAAGTCATTTGACTACCTGTTACTTCAACAGCATTAATCCCAGCCTTGTCAGAAGTGAATCAGTCTTCCTTTCTGCAAAAATAATAACTGGCATGGAGGCAGAGAAGTGCTGTTTTCTCACATGTGAAACTATTTGCAAAATGAAGTCCTTTGTTTGTTTATTTGTTTGTCTCTCTGTGTGTTTGTTTTCTCTACTTTTAGAACATATTAGAAAGCATCCTGCTCTTGTTATTTCTTTTGAATAGTCTATTTTCTGTAGAAAGTAATATCCACATGGCAAACTCCTATTCATCAAAACTGTGCCAAATATGTGCCATTTTAAAGCTAAATATATGTTATTTTATTTTACTTTAAAGCAAGCCAAAATACATACCAAGAACATAGCCCTGGATGGTGTTGGTCCTATTTTCAAATGAGTATTTACTGTGTGAGGCACTTCTCTGCAACAAGCTGCGTTGGTAAGGGCTTTCTTTATGAATGCAGTACAAAAAGCAGTATTTCTTCCTCCTCTTATTGTGAACTTACCTTTTGATTGTAAAAATACCTGTTTTTTCTATTCTTGTTGAAGCATGGAAAGCATGAACTTGTGTGCCTGATGCAGTCATACCTGGCTCCCTGGCACTCCTCTTTCACTTGCATTTTAGGAGTGTTTCTCCAGGGGACATAAAGATTACAAAAAAAGTGTTCAGTTTGGGGAGAGTAAAGTATTAGTACTTAGGAGCTTCTATATCAACTCTTACATCCTTCTGTAGTTATGACTAGCTGATGTACAGGAGCATATTTTTGTTCCCATTTTCCTTCCCTCTTGGTGGGTGCTAATAAGTCTTTCCTCTTGTTAAGTGCTGGTGATATTTTTCTTCCTCAGCTTGGTCAGGATGAAAAAAAAATTCTTAACCAGGCTTTCCCAGTCTTCTACTGTACATCAAAACAAGGCTTTACTTCAGGCCAGAATAAATAAAATAGGGAGATTCTTGGAGTTACAGAGCCACGTAGTAAATATCTTCCTTTTCCATTATTTTGTTTTATAAAATGTTAAAAATTGCTCTTTCTCTTTTAGTAAGGATTCAATTTTACACATCTGGTTCAACTTTTCTAAAAAATAAAAAATGTTATTTGCTAGCAACCGTGCTAGCAAATGCTGAAACTAAAAAACTCTATGTTATGGCATGGTCAAATTTAAGATGTTATGAGATTTATAAGTTGGGGTTTTTTTTTTAAGTTTTATAAAGAATTGAGAGTAATCCAAAACGGTGGTAATTTGTCTTTGATCACATGGAAAACTATTCTCCATGGCCTGCAAATGAAGTGATTTAGGGGAATCCAGTAATTGAAACTAGGAATAACTTAGCAATTTCACATCTTGAACACTTGAACTGAGCTTTGCTTGCAAAACCAACATGGTTCTTTAAACAGAGTCAGCCCAAGTCACCAAGATAAGTTTGGTCTCCGTTTGGTCTCCTAAAAACAGTCTGAAAATTCATTCCTAACTTTTCTGAATAATCTCAGCTGGGGAAAGGCATTTATCAGTCTTCTCCAAAGAATGTAGAATTTGGGGGGGATTGTGCTGAAATGTTATAGGCCTTTGTTGTTGAACTTCTAATTATTAAACTTCTGATATAATTCTAATTAATACATGTTTATTTTTAATTGCAGCATTTTCTCATCAGAAGTCAAAGCAAGCTGATTTTCAAGTGTCAGCTGCATTAGCAACTTCTTCAGTGGGAGAGTGGAAAAGAAAATCACCTCTCTAATCAGGATTTCACTGCATGAAAAGTAGGTGGTTAAGTCTTTAGAAATCAATTCCAGTGCAGAGACACTCTTTTGTAGTGAAAGAATATTACATCTGAGAGTAAGCAGGATACAGGATTCCTTCATGTCAAAGACCTTCTTAACAAGGACATAAAAATAAATGTGAAAATACAGCAGGTTACAGAATTTTAGACAATTAAAAAACCCAAACATATGTATCAATTTGTACCTGGTGGAGTGAATCGGTGTGTAATGTACATAATAGAGTCAAAGATCAAGACTATGACATAGTCAAGTGATGAGAAAAACGTAAAGACTGTACCAAACTGTAACCTTCCTAGGGCAACATATAAGCCAGTGGGTTTCTTTTTTCAGGTCTTTTATCTTTAGTGTGTATAAGGGACAAATCTTTATGCTGATAGTTTTCCTGTAAATGGAGAGGCAACATCCTTCTGTAAAAAATCAGAAAATATTTCAGAATTTGGGGCCAAAAAGAGTAAGTGGCACCTCTACTTTTTCCTCAGTGGGTGCAATAGTACCTCTGTCCCCAAAACTGGCATAAATCTGTTCTGCATCATGAAGGCAAGCACTGAGCACTACAGCCAGGGCTTGTTTTTTTTGTCCTGTAAGCACAGCTGACAACTGATGCAAGAAAATCATTAAGGGGTATTATTTTCAGTTTTCTTCTCCATTGCCAAACAGGCACACCAGCAGCTGGTTCAGCACCCAGCCCACCTGAAGGTGAGAGTCAATGGGGACCCTCTAAAATAGATGTGCTGCTTAGGGAGGGGTGTCAATCCACTGCCAGCTGATGCCCTTTAGGAGTTTCCAACTATCCATCCCCAGCTGTTCATGCCCCTTCTGCCAAAAGAAGGTGCTTAAGCATCTGGCAGAATAAAATCAATCGATTATCATTTCCAAGATTAAAAATGACCTACTAGGTTATCAGTTAACCACCCTCCTGCTGATTAGTTTGAAAGTAGAGGCATGTTGCGTATGAACAACTGATGCTGCAGCTTTGAAGGTGACTTGGGTGCAGAGGCTAATTTGGAGAAGAGTTGAAACACTTGGTGCTGCTGCTGCAGCATGGATTCTGCCTGCTTTCAATTGAAATAGCAGGGTAATTGAAAGGCTGCTTCTCTGCTTTTCTTCATCCTTTTAGACACAAATGTAAAAAATAATCTTCTGAATAGATGATGCTGTGCGGCGTGTACCCTGGCTCCATCCACATCCTAGAATGAGCGTACACGTGTTCAGACTGTTTCAGACTTTTAAATTGTTTTAATTATTATTTTCTATTATTTTTTTCCTATTATTTTTTATTATTAACTAAAATTTTCTATTATTATATTTCTATTATTTTCTAAAAATTCTTCTGCGGTACTCTTGAATTTGTAAATAATTCTTTTCAAGAGCAAACACTCTCAGTAAAGTAACTAAGATTAACCTGAGTGGTTAATTCTCCCCATCCTCTCCAGACAGCAAGTGCACATCCATCATCAGTTATCACTGCCAGACCTATGGGTATGGGTAACCACTGGTTCCTCCACTCTTCCACTTGCCATAGTGCCTAAGTGCACAATTGCATCAAGGACTGAACCCTGTTTTGTGTTTGCCTAAGCCAGCTGCAGCCCACAACAGGCTGATCACCTACCTCTGCCTTGTCAAGCTGTATTTGTTTCAGCTGTGTATCCATTAGCATCCACTATTAGGAGTGATGTCCAGGTTACCCTTGTCAGGTGGCTGCCCTCTCTCCCCAGTCTTTTCAGCCCCAGGGGATAGTGTGGCTGTCTGTCTGGCTGTGCTCTAGGGATCAGCAGCCCCACACCTCTGTGTTGCTTGGCCTGGGTGCTGTGACACTGCAGGGGTCAGATCTCCACCCCAAACCCAAACTTTGCTTTACAGAAAATATGGTGACATGCACTATCAACGAATGCAGCCAGGGCACTTTTAAATAAAACTTAAGGTTGTTTTCATGATTATTGACACCAGCTTTACATGCTTCTTTGGAGGACTGAAGTTGCATTTAGTGGAATGACAGTATGTCAGCCCAGATCTGCAAAAGACAGGGTAAGGTCAGAGAAGAGAAGCCTTCACTTTCCAATAGTTGGTTTCTATGTATAAATTGGCACTTGATGCTCATCAAAGAACAAGAAATATTGGATATGCTCTAAATGTCCATTGTATTTCTGAGCCAACTACCTGATGGAAGTCATCACTTATATGTAAATGAACTGTCAATGGCTTGCCTCCGTTGGCAGTCACTGGACTGTGAAGGGTATGTCTTAATAAGAACCAAAGCTCTTCACAGACTTTGATTTACTGGAAATAAAATAGAAAAGTCCTCTGAGAGTAGAAAGGACACTTGTTTCAGATAAAACGTCTAGACAGTAGCAATATATTTGGGGCTTTTATTATAGCAAAACTGCAAATTAGAATAGAGTGCTGAGAAAGTTCCTATGACCCAGCTGAGTTCAAAAACAGTTTCAAACTGATCCTTGAGACACTTACACTCAAATTAAGTTCATGAGCATTCAAAAAGTGAAAGAAAAGATGTGCAAGGTCAATGTTCAGATTTGCTAGAAGTCTAGAGCTGCCCAGACTTTACATTCTGTCTGGCAAGGAGGGATTTGGGATTCAGCTGTGATTTAAATCAGTTAACGAAAACACAAATCACTCATTATGTTTCACTGCATTAGATAAGTCTCCTTTACAATCCATTCTGCATGATGGCTTTTTTCTTTGATTATTGAAAATGAAACACGAGAGAGATTAATTCTATGAAATGTTACATTTCAGGGAAGAAACAATCAAAATGAAACTGAAGCATGTTTTGTCTAAGACATGTTTGTCTCTTGATTTAAGGAAAGCAAATCATACAGCATTTCTGACAAAGCTGTGGACATTTCAGAACATCCAGTTTACCTGAAAACTCTTATTGTTTGTTGTTTGTTGGGGTTTTTTTTAATTATTATTATTATTATCATTGCTAGCAGGTTTTTTACCGTCCAAAAGTTTTGGAAGCTTTACTGAATTTCAAAATAAAAATTATTAGGGTGAACCTATGCTTTTTATCACAGTCTGTGTAACCTGAGAGAATTTACATGCCAAATATAAATACTGTAGATCTTGAGGACTTAAATTAGAACCTAGATTGCTTGTATGGCTAATGGAGAATCCAGAAGGCAACGAGTGATGCATCAATTTCCATCACCAAAGTGCTCTGAATCATCTTCCATGTGATTTAGCACAGCTTTCCAGGAATCATCCTGCACTCCTTGTGATCACCTCCTTTTCCATCAGTACAGAGATCAAATGGAGACAGATGGTGGTGCACCTTACCAGCATTTGTTCCCAGTTGCCATCTTTGGTATTGGAAGCTCTGGATTCGGAAGAAACACATTAATCACTAATTTTATGAGAATTAATGCATTCAAAGTCGTATTTCCGCATACGTAAAACAACAGCCCTGGAAGGTGTGAACTGCCTGGGAATCTATGTGACACATTGCATCCGATAATTAAAAACAGATTTTGTTAGCTGTCATTTTTTTTCACAGTGCAGGTTTATGATGCTTGGTGGAGTGCAACTCATCTGTGACGTGGATCTTAAAGCAGAGATCTGTGTGGTGCTCTCAGTCTTTGAGTGCTGGTTTTGAAATGAAGGTCAAAATGGTATTCAGACAGAAGGCTGAATAATTCTTGCTGACCTGAATGAGATAATCCATTTGCCATTGCCATCCAAATATAAAACTAGAAATAGTTTAAGGGGATCAGGCTGAGTCTGCAAGCAATTTGAAATCTTATCACTGAAAGGTATGGAAGGTCCCCTCCAATTCAATAGACTACTAACCCTGAAAGCTGAACAGTAGTGATTTGGTGTCCTTTTGAGCAAATAGAAATCTAGATTCAGCTCAGTGCTTGTATACCTAGGTAGTCTATTAAATGATCGTGGTCTACGTTTTTAGTTGCACTGTTAATTTAATATAAGCCCTAAGGTTAAATGGTACACATTGTCAGCATGATGACTGCATTAGCTGTAGCTGTTCCAAAAATAAAATTTATTTGATAGTAACTGAATTCCCACACAGTCCAACAGATGAGTCATCAGATAATGTCCACAGAGATCAATTTTATTTATCCTTTCAGAAGATTAATAGTCACTGTTTTCTAAATCTAAGGGTATGCATAACAACAGACTGAATTAAATTTAAGAAATGTAAATGGATAATCAGAATGTCTTTTGGGGCTTCCTACTGATTCAATATTTGACACTTTGATCATAGCCACAGTGTACCATGTTCTCTTTTATCCTGTCATATGGCTGGTAAATACCATTACGAATACAAAATTAACAGACTCAATCCCATACAAATATAATTTGATGCAAATCATAGTAGATTGTTTACAGACTCCTCAAGAAGGCTTTGTACCCCATCTATCCTGGCATGCAGTCCTTCAAATATTTGACAAATCACCGTTGTTGGAGAGTGAAATCATGAAAATAACACAAGCAATATTAGAAAATCATAAAAGCCCCACATGCAATACTAGAAAAATAAGATTAAAAAGCACAAAGAAATCAGACTTAGAACATTATCCTTAAATAAGCAAAGGGCAATATACCTACCTATGTATTCCTTGTTTTGAAGTATGTGATTCAAATATTACTTGTCACCACGGAAATAAAAGGCTGTTTTCTCCAATTACCTGACATTATACCTATAAGCAGTACAGTGTTGTAGTAGTTTCACTGCTTGAAGTATTATCTGGAACATCTATTTTGCATTCAAGTAAGTGCTATATTTAGAACCTATTTTTATTCTGCCTAGAGTATACAGTACACTAGACCTTAATGTACCCTCTAACTACAGACAGAAGATGTAGGCTAAAAATAGTTATTACTCTAGAAGCAATATTTTATTTGAAAGCCATCACCTGAATTCCCAGGCAGTGCTGAAAGATTAGGACTTGCTTGTCTTCACTGCTGGAGAGAAACCCCCCTCAAGCAGATCCTTTTTTACAGTCGGCAAATTTGAAATTTGTACAAAAAAAGTAATAGAGTTAGAAAAATTTCAGCATGCCATTAACTCCTGCAGGAGGACAAAGTACTATATATGAATTCCCGTCAGCAATAGTTACTTTTCAGTGCTTTATTTTTTCCATTGGGAATAAAGTAATGATCGGTAGGAGTAGCAGTGAGGAAGAAAAATAAAATTGTTTATTATTGGACCAATTGGGCCCAGCGAGATGAAGGCCAAATTGTTTTTTGCTTGTCTGAGTTTGATTTTTAGTCAGTCTGGACGTGTTTTTTGTTTAGCAGAGAACTTCGGTTAGGAGTATGTTATTTTATGACTGAGGCCAATAGAAAGTCATTGGCACAACGAAACTGCAGATTTTACAATTTCAACGCAGCTGCTCTGTGACTTTTAAGCAACTGTGAAATCACATTGTTTAAACTGTGTTTATAAGGACTGATGCCTGGATTCATCTTTTTTCTTCTTTTTTTTTCCTGGAAAAGTCAACAGAAATCCTTCAGATCAACAACTGGTATGGCATGCTAACCATTTATCAAGTGTTCACAACCTCCATTTAGAAATAATCACCTGGTCCCCCTGTATTACACCCATGTATGAACACAAACATGATGTTACCAGTATCATGAATGAATTTGCTAATACTAATTCACCAGTGAAAATCCATTCATTTAATGACAAACACACCTCTTTGGATGACATACCGATTTATGTGCAATGCCCTGAGCACACTGGCATTTCAATTGTTTTTGCAACTTTTTTATGACTTCTTATACTGCAAGAGTTAGTAGTAGTACTTGGACATATTTGTTATACTGTGTTATCAAGAGTATATATACCCCATTTATAAGAAGTATTGCTTGCTTCTCATGGGCCAAATTCTTTGCAGTGAGAGATGAATTCTGGACCTCAACTGCAGTAAGGACCTATGCCTTCCTACCCTGAGCCTGTGATCCAATAAACATCCACAGTTTTAAGTATTTGTGCAAGTGGTATCTGTGTTGTTTGTTTTCTTTTTCTTTTTTTTTTTTTTCTTCTGTTTAGCAGATTAGGACTTAATGTTAGATTTTAGGTCTACGACCCGAAACATTATATGTCGAAGTTGAATCCCCTCTTCTTTACAACAGGGTACCCACTTCTGGGTGCTCCCCATGACCTGAGTCCTGAAGGATCAGCCTGCTGCCTTGCATTTTCAGATCTGTCAGGCCCCACTTCCACAGCTGTGGATGCAGCTGGGGGAAGATGGGTGTTTGCAATAAGAAGAGGTTAGTGATGTGGGGAGGACAAATGTGAAAGCAGCAGGTTCAGTGTGCTTGCCGGAAGAATGATGACAAGGAATAGTTTGTCTACAGTAAGGGTCATTATTAAGTTACAGGGTAGGAGCTAATTCTTGTGGTGATTGACCCTTAAGATTGCAAAGATCAATAGGTCAGGAGTCCTGTAGAAAAATGGAAATCTAGTTCAGAGGTTTCTGTGTATTTTGTTTGGCTTTTGAGCTTTGCTGAGAGCCTCAAAGAAGGAGCCCAGCAGCTGCTGCCCTGAAAAAATAATGAAATGTGGAAGCTCTGGAGAGACAGGGAAAATGTGACAGAGCATTTGAATTGGAGACAGCAAGTTTGTGATGTATTTGAAAAAGGGCATAGGCTTCAGAGCAACCAAGAAAAAAGACCACATATACCTTTATCAGTATTTTCTGGGATAAAAGTACTAAGGATGTCATTGGGATGGTGTACATAAATCATATTATCAAAACAATGGCTGAAACTGGAAACTGAGAGCTCAAATGGAAAGGATTGCGTAGCAACTTTCTGACCATTTTTTATGACTTAAAAATTAGTATCAAGGAATAAAGTTATCTTTTTATCTTTGGTAGATTAACTCAGTTTATTGTATCTGATTCCAAGGGTCAAATCTTTTTATTTACAAAATTTTTACTTACAAGTAGTTTGTACGTGTCAATGGAGTTATTCTAGTTCTTACAGATGTAGAGAAAAATGCAAGTTTATTCCCACCAGAATTTGGTTTTTTATGCTGCAAGCCATGTGGGGCATGAGAAAAAACCACAGTCCCATGTTCTTAAGCAGGTAAGTAGCCACACTGAAATAACTGTGCATCACAGGACCAGCTCTCCAGATTACACACACCCTAAAGTTTGCGCAGCCCAAAGGTTTTTACAGACTCATCAGCCTGATGTACAGGGGTTGTACATGCTAGCCTAATGCCTAATCCACACAAAGGATGTATACTCCCAAGGTGATATTCTTTGTAATATGAGGTATTTCCAGAGCATGTGTGTGGAAATCTATAAAGGAAGGCATGTTTTAGATTTGAGTCATGTATGCACAAACATTCCTCTAGTTATAGGAAAGCTTTTGGAGCTTTGGAGTCATAGTTGGCTTTTATTAATAATGCCATCTCTCTCTGGCATTAACATGGTAACACTGCTGGTTAGTTATTTCTATACTTGAATATGAATGATGCCACCTACACACTGAGGAGGGAAGACAGAAATTGTTACCATTTGCCTTCATACAGTGCTCCTGCACAACTCAATGGAGAATCTTTTAGCCTGCAGTGCATAAAAGGAGCGGATTAATGCCTGAAATGTAGTGGCTAGATAAAACCTCGACTCAAGTCTGATATATTTTTTAATATGCATACAAAAATAATAACTCAGGGATTCAGTTTCTATTTTGTTTTTCCACTGCACAAAGGCAACAAAGTACATCTGTTGCTAGTCTTTCTCACTCATTTCTTTGACATCTCAAATTAAGAGGAATTGCTTATCCTTGTCCCTTGAACAATAACAGTGTTCAAATATATATATTGGGGTCTCCTTCTAGCAAATTTTAATTGTGGAGTGAGTCAAGCTAGCATTTACCTAGAAAGTTCACGTATGCAAAGACTCTGGTGTCACACTGTCTATGCATCATTATTGAAACAGGAAGCTGAATTTCACAATTGAAAAGAAGAAGAAAAGGTGTGGCATTTGCAGTGAGCCTGAAAATTCGAGCACTATTAGAAAACTTCCCACCAATGCATGTAACAAGAACTTATTAGGTTACCTCTCCATGAAGGGTAGAAAAGGTTGTATCCAACTGGCATGTCACGGGTGATCGCCTGTGTCCATGTGTAACAGTAAGTGAGGAGAGAGGAGGTGGATGAGAATGAAGAACTCACTAAATTCGCAAACTGGAAAGAACAGAGAGCCCTGGTGCTTGCTGAAAAGAGAGCCTGTTTGAAGTGGATACTTTCCCTGAGGTTGCAGAAGAATTTGGGAGCCAGATTATATATGTGCAGTTCTAAAACCAGGACTGGCTAATGTTTAGCATGTTTTTAATATGAGATTGTATTCTTTCATAGCTGTAGAATAAACAAAGGAATGAATGGGTGTGAGACTGAATGTTTACTCCCAAAGGCAGAATTAATCTCTGTTAAAACATACTTAATGCATGCTACAAAAATATAAAACCAAAATTTTTCAAGAAATCCTACATCTTCGTTCTTGAAGCTGCCACCTGGCTACAACATAAGACATCAAACATCAAAACATCTGGGTAGATCCAGAGCTGGGGTCAAGAGAAAAGTACAGAAGGGGGTACCTATAGTGTGCCTGAAACTTGAGAAGAGGAAGCAGAGTAACATGTTGGCTTTGTTGTCTTGGTGGAAGACCTACATTTTCCTCACCTTGCAATCACAAATTTAAATTGTACTGGGTCCTTGCAAAGGTAGCAAAATTTATTCTGGACTTGAATCGATGCCATGAAATAGATTTCATAATATCTTGCTATTATGTAACTGACATACAGTACAAAACACAAAAAAGAAAATATCAAGTTCACTGTGCTCTAAAAATGACATTCAAGAGACCCGGGGAGACATCAGCATGGTGGATCAGGATGGGACTGCACAGGAGGGATGTATTTCTGAGTGGGTAAGGAGCACTTTTAAACCTACCCACTAAAACAAGAATGTATTCATATTTCTTTCCTTCCTGTTCAGCAAAATCAGAAAGAAACCAGTAAGTAGGAAGTTCTAAGATAGCAAGTTTATAAAAAGAAAGAGCCTTAACTTTCCAGTAGAAATGAGGATGGGGTAGCATTTATATATTTTGCTTTAAGTTTGCAGAGCAGGACAAGTATGTTGCTTTCCACAAAACAAGGAGAATGTGGTACTTTATAAATAGGAATTGGGCTGTTTTGTTTCTTCCTGGCTTCTCCATTTGCTTTATTCTTTTTCAAAAACTTGGTGCATGAATTGAGAGAATAGGAGAGCAACACTGATGTAATAATAAAATATGCATTTCAGAAAACAATAAAAGCAAATATATTTAAAAAAGCAGGGGAATACTTGATAGCCTACATACTTATAATTGAAAGCTGTTCAGAAAGGTATTACTTTTATGTTCACTCTAAATTGTTCTAATCCCAAGACAAAACTGTTCGTAGAATCCAGGAACTAATAAATCCATCAATCAGCAGCCAAGGGATAAAAAACACCTGAAATTGCTAATAAGAAATAAAAGATTATAACAAGAACCCTCTGTCGAAAATAAATGTTTGTCAAGTGTAGAAAGGTAAAATTGGTATTGCAAAAAGCAGAGTCCAAAATATTTCTCTCTTCTCTTTTTTTTTTTTTTCTTTTAACTAAAGCAGGTCACAGTGTCCTCTTTAACCATGGATTTCTGAGTTCTGATTGTTTTGTGTAACTGTTTTAACAATCCTTTGCTGAAGTTTTGATGGGTCCATTAAAAAAAATTACCCCCACAGTTTGGCCAAATCTTAGTCCATGAACTAAACCCCATCTGATTTTGCAGAAATATCTAAATGTGAATACAGTGCAGTTCTTTCATTGATATCACATTAGCTTTTGGAGCTACTCCAGACTCACTGGAGGTTTACATGCAAACCTGACTCACTATGGGTCTTCCATTCATATCTGATTTGCTTCCAGATCTGATGTCAATGGAAGCACTGTATACTTTATGCTGCTGCTATCCAGCTTGGCCTCCCTCCAGAAACTCAATGTTTTTCTTCAGTTGCATCAGTGCCTCTGAGCAAAAAGAGAATGACATCCGTATGTTTGAAGATTAAAGCCGAGTCAACATTTCAAGTGAAAAAATGGATGCCTTGTAGATCTACGATAATATGGTGAAAAGGTAAATTTCTTTAAAATGGAGTTTTGGCCTCAAAGCTCCTGTGGCTGTTGTGTATGTTATATTTTCTTGAAAGAGGTAAGCAGAAAGATGCATGTAGATTTTCATGGTTTTCTTTGGCAGCTAAATTTTGAACCTTATACTTTACTGTATTTTTTCTTTAATCAAAGAAGAGAATTTGGCAATAAATATGTCAATCAACTATTCAAAGCAAGTGAAAGAGTAATTGACTAGAAAGCTGATTAAGAGAACTAGGAACCTATTGCTGCACATGAATAGGACTCAAAGGTGTTTTCTGAGGAGAAATTTGTATTATTGCAGTTGTATAATGCAACAAATGAAAACAGATCCCAAACAATATGAGTCACTCACACATTCGCTGAGACTAGACTAGCATTTTAAAGTTATTTATTGAAGAATTCTTCAAACTCTTCCACAAATTTTAACATTAAACATACCACTCCGAGGGGTTTTATTTTACCTAAACTTGCTCTTGAGAGGCAGTGCTGCCCTGGGTGTACCTGGGTAGCTCTACCACAGGGCATTGTACAAGCTAACGTTCCTTCCAGCTGCAGACGACTGTGCTAGGGAATCAGTACTCCCACCACCATCTAAAAACATCATGGACAAAAAAAGTAGTTATAAATGCATTGTAGAGAAAGTAATTTAACTTGTAATCAGCTAAGCAAGACCTTACTGAAGGCACAGTGATGGTAAAATCATGCATATAAAACAACTTTAGGGATCAGTATTCAGTTCATTTTGTCTTAAGTCTCTATATACTGGTATTATTCTTCCAAAAGCATGATGCCCTCCGAACATATTTTGTAATAAGTTGTGAAGGAGCTGAAAGGACATGGAGCTGTTGGAACAAGCCCAGAGGAGGGCCACGAGGATGATCAGGGGACTGGAACACCTCCCGTATGAAGACAGGCTGAGAAAGTTGGGGCTGTTCAGCCTGGAGAAGAGAAGGCTGCGTGGAGACCTCATAGCAGCCTTCCAGTATCTGAAGGGGACCTACAAGGATGCTGGGGATGGACTATTCATCAGGGACTGTAGTGACAGGACAAGGGGTAATGGGTTCAAACTTAAACAGGGAAGTTTAGATTGGATATAAGGAAGAAATTCTTTACTGAGAGGGTGGTGAGGCACTGGAATGGGTTGCCCAGGGAGGTTGTGAATGCTCCATCCTTGGTGGTGTTCAAGGCCAGGTTGGATGAGGCCTTGGGTGACATGGTTTAGTGTGGGGTGTCCCTGCCCATGGCAGGGGGGTTGGAACTAGATGATCTTAAGGTCCTTTCCAACCTTAAGTATTCTATGATTCTATGAAAGGCTAAAAAGGACTGTGTAGGGTCACTCCAAGAGCTGTTTATTTGTTAAAAGCAATTTCTGAAGCTGTTTCCGTATGTTAGGAGGTAAAGTGAACTGAACTCTTAGATCTCTATGAGATTAAGATGACTTCAGCTCTTGTTTGCTACGGAAACATTAACAGACCAGTCTAAGCACCATCTAGTTAGATAGACATGACCCTGAATTTAGCTTGTCTGTTTCACTTGACCAAAAATCTGATTACAGTTGATTGAGCTGTTTATTAGTTTCCTTGAGTCTTTATTCACTAAATCACCACCAAACACCATATCTAAAGCATTTGTAATATACCAAACTGATTTGCAATGTGTAATATGGAGTAAAACGTGTGGCACTCCATGAGTGTGAGCATTTTGAAAATGTCTGAAGCAGTTCAGGATCAGTGCCTATACGCTTCTTCAGCCCAGCACCTGGCAAAAGGGCTGAGGAATTGAAGAAAATGGAGGGCATTTGCCTCTTCTTGTCCACAGTGGGAAGAAGAGCTTTGGTTGCTGAGCTGGAAAAACACAAGAAAATGGCAGCTGCCACCACTGCACCAATGTGCAACTGCCTTCTGGTCTGTCTTCAGGCATGTTCAAGTGCACTCGCAGATATTTTTCATAGTCTTCTTGAGCATTTTTTTACACTGCTGTGTAGAAAAGCCACACATGAGAGATCTTTTTTTGTATTAAATCTAAACATGAAAAGAAAATTTCACAAATCTGTTGGTCTGGCTGTTTCCCAGTCATATGTCATCTGAATTACATTAGCACAATATTCCAGACATTAAATTAAAGACAGTAGGAGCAAGTATAGTTGACATCTGTGCAAAATTTAAAACTAAGGAACTTCCAGTGGTTTCTTTAATCCCAGCCAAATTATGGCGTTTACCACACTCTTCCTTCTACAATGCCAAGGTTTTTTTTTTTCCTCTCTCTCTCAAATACATTCACAAGATCACAACGATGCAGCTGCAGGGCGTCCTGTGCTGCTCCTGTGTGGGCTGGCTATGCCAGCAGCAGCACTGGGGAGAAGTGCAGCTGCTCTGAGGGGTCACTGCTTTGGCTTCCTTGTTTTTTGGTATCACAAGGAATGTGCAGGGCCTGAAGAGGTAATCTCTGGTGTGCCAGGCATAGCTTGTGTGCCTTTTTTGGCTCAACGTAGGGAAGAAATCAGTAAGAGTTAAATTTCTTTGCTGTGAGGAGTGTGTAGCATTGAGACATGGTATCCTGGGAGATTGTGTCCTTGGGGGCTTTCAAGACTTGCTTTGGCACAGCCATAGCTTCCCTGATCTAGTGCTACAGGCAGGGGCTTTGACTAGATCTCCTCCAAGGCTCCCCTCCAGTAAACATTTTTTATAGTCATTGCTCTGTCACTGGTGAAATGGGCAATGGCCATCGCTAGTGGCAGAGCAATGATTGCTTAATTTTAACTATGACATTCTATTCACAGTGAGGTGGAAGAGTTTTGCTTTTTCCCCTCATCTTAGGCTGAAAGATGTTAATGGCTTCTAGTAGACATGTTGCCCAAGCAGTCAAATGTGGTGAAAGTGAATGAGCAACCTTTCGTTCAGGGCAACTAAATGCCCTGATGTGTACTGGTAGTGGAGAAAGCCACAGCTCAAGACAAAGCCTGCTGTGGTCAGACCAATTAGAAGCTAAATCACATGCACTCACTTATACTGGGGAGAAAGAGAGAAACAACACAGCTACTTAGCCAAGGCTGGCATATTCCTGCACTAAATCAGTGGGGCAGGCAGAGACTGCCCTCCCTGGTGCTGCAGGTTCCACCTGGCTTCTGCCCTTCAGTGCCCATCACCATTCCAGGAGATCCTGTCCACAGCATGCCTCTGCCATGAGCTGGCTCACACAGGAGCAAATCAGGATGCCTTGTGATTCCCTGCATCCCGTTGTTTTCCTCTGTGTTTGTTCAGCTGTGAGTATATTTGGAAATGTATTGGGTGGTGGATGGGTTGCTTTGACACTACCGAAAGAAGAGTGTGGTAAAGGCACTGTGTTTTCCACATTATCTGATTGATACCATTCTTCTTTCCTCTTAATAGAAACAACCCACTATGACTTTGAAATTGCCTTAATGACATAGGCCAAAAGAAAGAAACAAACAAACAAAAAAAACCAGGAAAAATGTTCCATTTTGGTTTAATATATCTAAACAGAAATAGTATTTTCAGTGCAGTTAATCAGGCAAAGGTAAATATAATGTTGTATATTGCTTCAGAAGAAACATCATTCATCTACCTTTTATATTTCCATCAAGAACTATTTTTGTGTGGAAAATCCGTGATTCTGCATATTCTTTACCCAAGGGGAAAGGAGTAAAATAACTTGAGAAAACAGTGATGTTTTCTACCGCAATGAAATTAATACTTTGCATAGAAAAAGTATCTGAATGCTTGTAGAAATGAACTTTTCATTTTCTGTTTTAAATAACAGTTCAATATAGTTCACTTTTTGTTATATTTGAAGAATGGGAGGTACAGCAATGGAAGCTGGGAAGATATTTTCCTGTTTTTAAAACTTGAAGCCATGTTCTGCTATGTGGGCTTAAAAGAGGTGCCTTACAAAGACTGCATATTGCAGTGAGAGCAAGGGAGGACCATGTCTTAATCTTATTTTTACAAAGCACCAATGGCTCTTTTACGTAATCCTCTGGGTTGTCCCTCTGAGTTCAATGTCATTGAGGTTAAGCAATGGATAATGGATGGAAAGTAGGATCTGCAGAGCTCCCTTTTCTGTGAGTTCATTATCCTTCAGATGTGAAAATTGAATTGGGAACTCTGCTTCTCAGGTTGCAAGGTAGGGTGGTTGCATATGGACCCTGGCACCAGGATGTGACAGCCACTTGTGGAGGCCAAGCAGACAATGAGGAGCACCCTGACACATACAGGACGGCGAAGTACTAGCCTCTATTCTTACACACCTACCCAGACTATACATTTGTAAGTGAACCCAGGATGAGATACTGGTGCTCCAGGAACTACTACACTGACCGAGCAGTGTATATTGTACCTTGTTTGTTAGGCAGAATGTACCTATCTATCCTCTTGCTCTTAGCTTGGGAAGGAAGTAATGAGACCTCCTCTCTCCTGGGCTTCAAGCAAAAAGTGGAAATTAAAGCATGTATAACACACATTTATTATTTGTTTGTTAGGTTCTGGCAATCTGCTTACAGCACTGCAAGACAGAAATGTGAATTATGACCTGGAACATTTTCATTTTATGGTCCAGACCTCAACTTGAGTATCTGCACAGGCCCAAGTGAGTTTTAATGAAGTGTGTGGGGAATCTCCTGTGAGTAAGTCTGTGCATATTGTTCTGTCTGAGAGATCAGAGAGGATGGAATTATATATGATGTTTTACTTCTATTTGCTCTTCTTTTTCATTTACTTGTTATTCAATTATGATTTTTAAACAGCTACACTGAGATTCAAATACAGAGTCCAACTGTTTTTAACATCAACCAGATATCTGATATCTTCTTGGCAATCTGGGATGCAGAAATCAATGAATAAATTGCCATCATCCAGTGAATAAAATAGTCATCTGAGTAAGTGCAGCACAGATGTGCCCTTTCACTAAACTAACATGTACTATATGCAGGATACCTTAAACATGATGCAATGTCATGTTTCATAATACATGCTTTTTTGGTGCAGCAACATATGTCTTCAGTTGTGACTGCCTGAAGGTACTGCTATAAACTTGATGGCTATTATTGTCTGTATATTGTCTGTTGCAGCTGGCTAGTCATTCTAGAAACCATTTTTTCTCTGCTAGTAGAAAAGATCACTTTAATATAAATTAGCTCAATAAAAATATTTATTAAAACAACAGTCAACAATCTGCTCCTCCTAGCACACACCTTCTATGGTATTAGGTAAAAGCACATATTATCATGTTGCTAAAAGGAAAACTACTGAAATAAAAAGATTTATAAAAGAATAACAGTAAACAATCTGCTCAATCAGACATCCTAACTACTTGGGTGTGTGATTATAGAAATGACACAATGTTTATGCAAGTGTCTTCAGAGTAACAATAAAGTGCAATGTGTTTTCTACCAAGGAAGATTTACTTAAACAAATACGTTATAAGCTGAGCAGAGCTACTCACATGACAATAGAGGAGTAAACAGGGAGAAGCATTCCCTAGTGCACAGTCAAAAGGGCATGAAGGCAAGGCTATGGAATATGAAGTTTCATTAGCATCTGAAAGGTTAGTTCTCAGTTCCATTTTTCTTTCACTTTGTTTCAAGTATTTGTGCAGAAGTGGTGGGCAGTGTAAACAGAGCTTAAAGCTGTGACACTCAAGCCACTCCACTGTGCCAGGTGAATAAGACATTGTAAAGCCGGGAGGATGCCAGTTCGCATTTAGTGCTTTTGTGTGTCTTGTTTTGTTACCGTCTCTGTTCCAATTTTTATATCTCGCTTGCTCATGGTCCAAGAAAGCAAGCTAACCTCTATGTCTTACTTCTAGATATCTCTCCTAGTCACTCGAATTCTAGAGCAAATTCATCCTCTTTGCATCAAAATCGTACTCTTTATCTACCTATTTCATCTCTAATCTTCCCACTGTGACAGGAAAATTTGCCCTGCAGCAGTGCCTTACGATGTCAGAGAGAGAGGCTTCTGGCTGGATGAGCAAAGAAGGATTTAAAAGGTAATTTTAAATGTACAAGTTCTGACTGCATCATCACTGGCCTTAAAAGAGAAGGAAAAGGTCTCTCTATCTTGACCTACAGTTTTCCTTCTGCAGCTTCTAAAATAATAGAGAGTAGAAAATACTGCTGATTTGAAGGTTGGCCTTCTGCATCTATTCTTCACAAGAGTTCATGATGGCAGAGCATCAGTCCTTTCAACCCCAGTCAAGTCCTCACTGTTTGTGAACAGCCTGTTTTCTGCAGCATTTGAGCAGATCTGAAAGTGGCCAATTGCTTTAGTATCATAGTCAAAATAATTAGTCATGGTATTTGGATCACATCAGTAGCCTGTTCCCAGTCCAGTTATTTCCCTGCAGTACTATGGCCTGTTTAACACTCCTATCTGAGGTGGGGTCTGTGGTGTTTTTACAGCTGAAAAACCACTCTTTTAAGATGCTGTTCAGCAGGATGCAGGAGAAACAGCGTATCACTCTAACACTTTGGCTGTACCCCACTCATAACTGACTCTACTCACTGGCAGACATTACCTTATACCTTTATCAGGCATGGGCCAAGGTGACATCCTAGCAGTGCTAGTAAAGCTAAATTGGCTTACCTCTAAGGTTCACAGAGATTTTGGCCACTTTTGCTGTAGGTGGAAGTGGAAAATGGGATCTAGGGTCAGTAATCTGACTGAAAGCTCCAAAATCTTGGGTTAATCTTCTATAGCAGTGTAACAAGACAAATGGGCAGCAGCACTTGCTGCTGTGGGGAACAGTGTTTCTCCTCTTACATAGCCAGTTAGCCCCTTCCAGGTACTTCTCAGGTCTGGCTCATAGTGTTCTGCAGATCACAACTTTTTTGAGGTTTTCCAAACAGGATTTTGGTTTTCGATTGCAGTTTTCTTTTTCAGTGTATTATTTGTATTATGTTATGGTATCAGATATGTAGGAATATTTTTGGCTCTGGCTTGAGGTAATTTCCTGGCTGTGGTAGAGCCTCTAACCCCTAAGGAGCCTGGAAAGTAACTTTGGTTCAAAGGAAGAGGATGGGAAGCTTAGTACTGATTCTTAAAAACTAAGGCTTTTGGTTTTATCTTGGATAGTTACCCGTCAATTGTTTTCTTTTATCCTTAAATAAACCTGATTTACTCCCACTTTTTGTAGCATTCCTCATGTTGCCCTAATGTTTCCAAAGGAGATCCTGGGAACATCAGCATTGTGTTTGCTTTAAGTTGTACAAGGGATTTAACACTCAGAAATAATCCAGATTTGAACACAAGTACTAAGGATGACTAGAAATATTTGTAAATCCATGCAGAACAGGGTTACTAAGGCACTTGATGTGAACAGTCAACTGCTCTGCACCCCCTGCTCACTGAACTCAAAAGGGAAAGAAAACTCCAAACAGCCATTAATCAAAGAAGAACTAGAAAGCAACACCTGTAGGTACAAATCCATGCTGCGAAGGACAAGCTCAGCGGCTAAGAAAGGGCACTCTTTCAATAACTAGCAATGAATCAAGGCATTCTTGGACAGCGACAGGGCTGGATGTGCATCAGAAATTAACAAGATCCAGCAAATCAGCTGCTGGTTTAACATTCAGAGACACTGCCCCTACCAGCAAAGGTATCCCTCCAAAACACAGAGTATGTATCACACTTTAATATCCTTGTTTCAGGTTGGCACGTGTCGCATCCTGATTGTATGGTTGCACCCTGTTGTTGGGCCACTTACTGTGGGGCCGTGATTTTCTCCAAAGCAGGCTTGACTGGGGTGCTGGTCCCCAGGGGAGAAAGGCTTCCAAAGCTGACTATGTTTGCATTCAGGAGCTGGAAATGAGCAGTACAGAGGTCTGCATGAACATGCTAATCAAACTGTGGCCCTCAGTGAGCCTTGTGAAGGTGTGAACCTGCAGTGTTGGTCCAGCAAGGCAGTGCTGGCTTATGCAGTTCTGCAGTGACCCAGGAGCACCTGGGTCCCCAGCCAGCATTTGGCCAAGTTGGAGTCCTCCCAGGTGAACTAAGGGAAAGTTAAATGACTTTGTGAGCACTTAAGGAGGCTGTGGAAAAATGTTGGAGGGCTGTCAGACTTGCATGACTTGCATAAATCCTCTCAGCAGAGTGAATGCTTGGTCTGAGGGGAAATCTCGCCTGTAGCTGTGTGCAAGCCAACTAACTTAGTCTGAAAGGACCAAATTAACCTTGCATAAGAGGTTTTTGTGCATGGATGGTTAGTGGATTAAAGGAGATGTCGAAGTGAAAGCCCAAGCAAAGCAAGGGGAAAGAGCAGCCCTGGCTGAAGAAATTCCCTCCCAGGGATTTTCTTGTCTACAAGAAAAACCTTGAGGTGCTGGAGCATATCCAAAAGAAGGACAACAAAGCTGGTGAAGGGTCTAGAGAACAGGTCTTATAAGGAATGGCTGAGTGAGCTGGGGCTGTTTAGCCTGGAGAAAAGGAGGCTCATTGGAGAACTTGTTTCCTACAACTACCTGAAAGAAAGTTGCAGCAAGGTGGATTTCAGTCTGTTCTCCCAAGTGAAAAGCAATAGGACAAGAGGAAATGGCCTCATGCTTCACTAGGGGAGGTTTAGGTTTGATAGTATGAAAAACTTCTTCACTGAAAGGGTTATCAAGCATTAGAACAGGCTGCCCAGGGAAGTGGTTCAGTCACCTTTCCTGTAGGTAGTTCAAAGAAGTGTAGATACTGCACTTAGGGACATGGTTTAATGGCGGACTAGTCAGTGCTAGGTTAAGGTTGGACTTAATGATTGTAAAGGTCTTTTCCAACCTAAACAGGGCTGCTGGCGAAGCTCAACACAAAACTTGAGCCCACAGTTTATAGTGTATTTACTGAGTCGGTAACTGCTTTTGGGGATTTCTTTAGGCTCATCGCCCCTCACTTGACAGGCAAATAAGGGACCTCCTGCTGTTCCCCAGCACATGGACACCTCTGCTGCAGCTCACCAGGCTGCAGGCACAAATGCCCACCTGCATTTGGAGAGCAGAGGTCAATTCAAGGAAAGAGGGTGGCACTGCATCTGGGGGGCACATTTGGTATGAAAAGTGGATCTTGCATACAGTCAGCCTATTATGCCTTGTTTTAAAAGTCATTGTACCTTGGAAAGCAAATACTGCATGTTACTTTTGCTAGGGAGAAAAATTACATCTTTAATTTAATCTCTTTTTAACAGGGTTCAGTCATTATGCTTTACATGGGAGCTGGCTGCTCTTTTGACATCAGAAAGCTATGCATCATCAAGCTGGGTACAATTGCTTTATCTTTTTCAGAGTGAAAAACTTGCCATCAGGCCCAGCTCTAGCATAGTGACAGCACTGGGTGTTCATGAGCGCAGCAGCCTTCCACTCGCGGACCTGATCGTCTGCTTTCAGTGAGCAGCAGGACTAGTGTGAGACCCACTTCGCTGTCTCTGATCTGGGTGATATGTTCCAGTCATACCACACTCACTGTGGGGAGAATAAAAATGGCTTATGGTAGCTGGTGGCATTTGCAGGATTTATAGCAGTCGCTGCATATCAGCTCCATGGTCAGTGACTGCCTGACAGATTGAGATAAGACAATTTCTTGTCAAGATGATTGCAGGCTACTGAGAATGTAAAATCAAAGGCTGCCCAGAAACCCTGCTCAGTGCTATTAGTATCTTGGAAAATGCCATGCACAGAAAAAGGACAACAGCCAGAATACGTATTCAGAGCAGGAAGTGCAGGCAGGACAACTAAATCACTAGGTCTTTAAGACTAAAAATAACCTTGGAGCTACCTTAAACCATTTCTTTCAGGGTTCCTTTTGTGTACCTATGGGAAAGAGAGAGTAGCTGACTTGCTGTTGTACTGCACGCTCTCCTGCTGCACAAGAATGGTCTTCTTGAAGTCAAAGTCATACAGTAACAGTGTTGGATTTCTTTTAAGTTGAAATTTAGGTCCAGCCTGCTGTGTAATGAGCAAAGATCAGGGAATCACAAAGATGCTTATGACCATCTTTTGATTCTCTGAATTTGACTGGAGACTAAATGGATTAGACCAGGATCTCCAGTCTACCCTCATTATTACACTAAAAATATTTTACTGTAACTCTGCAGATGGCAAGCTTGACATAATATCCACCCTATTATATTTAAGTTTTAAGTTTTCCTTATAAACAAACCTGTTACTTGCTATACTATAGACCTAAAGCAATGCAAGGCTTTTAAGGCAATTACAGTGATCTTATATATATATATTTATGTTCTTTAACTAGTGGCTGGAGTTAATAGTAATCGAAGTTTGGAGTTAATTATAGCTGAAACTTGATCTATTCATTTAGGACAACCCCCCTGAGGTTTCTGTGATGGATTTTAAAGCCAGGGACAAGAAATTTCACCACCACCACCACTGGAAACATGCATATTTCTATCAAGTCAGTTATAGAAGAAAGATAATCATCTTGCAGAAACATATCCAGATAAACCCAAAAGGTACGATAAAGTTAGTAATGGAAAATCTTTACTCTCCTAACTCGTATTTATTGCAGATATTGGGAATCACTAGGAAAACTTGAGATTTTCAGAGTGAGACAGCCAGTACAAAATAAATGATTACATTTCTTAAAACTTGTCTAGTTACAACTAGCATCAAGCAAATCAAGCAAATGGGTGAACTAATTCCTGAGAGCTGGAATTTCACTAGCCTGGGTTCGAGCTGGTGGGGAACGAGTTTTTTAATCCTGCAGAATTTAAGATTTGTGTTCTCCTTCCCAAACCTTTCACCAGAATCCAAAATTTACAAAGACCTTTTGTGAAGCGTGCAGGT
This sequence comes from Psittacula echo, assembly GCF_963264785.1. Lineage (NCBI taxonomy): Eukaryota > Metazoa > Chordata > Aves > Psittaciformes > Psittacidae > Psittacula > Psittacula echo. The sequence continues at coordinate 64,686,257 of NC_137735.1, forward strand.
CACCCCTGACGGGTAGGTCCAGGGAGGATCTTCCCAGTCTTAACAGAGACTGGGCTGGAGTGGCTGTGCTGTCATTTTCTGCTTCTCAGGTGGGAGAAGCTTCTGTAGTTGGACTCTTCTACTCTCCCTTTGGCAAACATTACACACTGGACAAGAGAGATTATACAGGTTAAAGTTCAGTGGAAAGTACTCCTGTGAAGCATTTTTGATGAAAAAGCATATTCTTTTTCTTCAATAAAAAGAAAACATGACCACCACCCCGTAATAGCTCTGTTTTGCATGCAAGCAAACACAATTCCCACCAACAATAGCTCCTCTATTTTGCATGCAAGCGTACACACATTTCCCTTTGTTATTGTTTGTAGAGTACTTTGAATAGGAAATCGTATTTGGTGCTAAGCATTAGTGCAGCTTGCTGGCAGCTTGTTTACCTGATACCCTAAGTGCCCCACGGGTCCCAAGACACTTGGTGCTGCTATGAAGCAGCATATTTGTTTGTTCCTTCCATGCCTTGCAGTTTCTTGGTGTGTGAGATAATGATTGTACACTCTGCTTTAATTTTAATTTTTAAGCAGACATGGTCCCAGCCACCCTATGTGACAAGAACAATTAGTTTGACCTGCTATATGAATCCATCACTGCCTCTCAGCTGCTACCCTTTCGGCATTTTGTATCTTAGAGTAAGTGCAAAAGCTAAGCATCAAAACTGAAATCGTTGCATTAATATGTGTGAATAAATGACATGAATATGTTTCTGAAGCTCAGATACTCTGCTTTTTCATAATTTCCACTGTTAGAAAGAGATCTGTCACAAATGTTTGTTACTGGAAAGAGTGCAAAGGAAGGAGGAAAATAAGTAGGTAGACAGACAGACAGACAAGTTACCTAGAGGAAAGGATAGAAGAGGCAAATATGGAAAGCTTTTGTTTGAAATGCACTGAACACCATTTCCTGGAGACTTCCACAATGGAGTCAAAAGGCCTTATGTCTAAGTGATTGTAGCTTGCTAAGGTTTCACGATGGAGAAGCAAACAAAAACATCATTCATAAAACATGTCCACAGTACATGAGTTACAACCAGCTAGGTCAGTGTAGTAAAAGCCAACTGACAAGACCTGGGAAGTCAGAGCACCTGTGCTCTAACCCTGATTACTATTTATCATTTATTCACTTTTTTCCTCTTGAGCTAGGACATGAAGACAAACACAAATTTGCTTTCCCTTTTAGGGTATATCTGAACAGACAAAATGGGTATCTTTCAGTGGATTTACCTCGTGTGAGAGCACTTACAATAATTACCAAGGGGATGTGTGTCAGGGCAGGACGTGATACATTTAATTCAGAGCCATCTAATGCATGAGCTCATGTGAAGAGGCATGTAGCCCAGGGTCCTACAAAGCAAGAAATCTATGGCAACTGTGTTGATCTTGCTTGCCTACAGCCATCCCTGAGGGTAAGTCCCCTGACAACAGCCTTGCTAACTATAATGCTGCCAGGAGTCAGATTTTAACACCCAACAGAATAATCTACACCAGTAGCAGGACTTTTGATTGCCTGTAGTATGATTTCTGACTGTATGAAGACACAATTCTTTTCATGCTCCCGACCAACACTGTTTTTTTGCAGGAAATCATGATTTTTTTCTGTTTGTCCTGCAGGCCTTCTCTGAAGAAGAAAGCACATAGCTGCACTTAGCTCGGAAATAAACGTGCTCTGGAGTACAAAAGCCTGGGATCTGCACTAACCACAGCAACAGGGCTTCTGTTCTGGAGCTGTCTGACATCTGTCCGAAGAGAAGCACAGGCAGCTGGAGTTCACATCTGTCTGTAAAATAGCATGTAGATATACCCATATGCATGCTTTCAAATCTTTTAAGCATAGACAAAGCCTACGAGAAATAAAAGGGAATGCATCTTGTGCTACGTGCAGCTAGAGAAGTTTGATGCTGATCTTTACCTAGCTATGAAACTAAGGATTTAGGTCTGTCATCTTGCTCAGAAATGGGAGTTTGAGGCTGAAAAGTTAATATAAATGGTGAATTCAGAGAAGATTTTGTGTGTGTGTGTTGATTAAACTGTATGTTTAAAGGAGGGAAGAAATGCTATATCCCATAATTCTGCATGGCTATTTCACAAGATAAGGCAGGCTTGAGTTGGGTTCCCAGGTCTTGGACAAAGTAACTTCCAGTCTATTCAGCTTTTTTTCCTGAATTAGTTTACTTAAACATCAGTGCCAGACTAGCAGCTGTATGGCAAAGGGATAGCTGGCCTATGGAGTCTGAGAAAACTTCCTGAAAGTATGTAACTTAACAAACCATGTGAGTAGTATTTTCACAACTGCAGTTTCCAACAAAACTCAACACTGCTGATGTGTTTCTATCTTTCTCTTTTTGTAAGCGAGCTGTGAAGCAGAAGCCATAGTCTTTGAAGGAGATCCTGCAAGTATTTCAGCCATGAATTACTGCCATTTTATTACTGGGCTTCATTTTTTGTGCAGCTGCAACTCTGTGGTGTTGTCCCTGATAAAGCAAATGATGATACTGAGTAATGTCTTTTCAATTGTCTGTTTCTAAAAGAATTCTAGTTAATTTCTCAGCATAATGCAGGTCCTACATCTAGTTTACTTTTGGTTTATATTCTGTTCAAAGATATAAGCCTTCATGAAGCCTACTAGCTAGTAATGAACTAAGCTCATTTTAAGTCATTAATTTATTGTTCTACATGATCTTTCCAGAGCACATTTAAGATGTCTGATGCACTGTTTATTCTCAGTCCTTTTAATGCAAGTCTTCTCTATGACTGCCTGCCTGCCTTTATTTTCCATTTGCATCCTGCAAAGGATTGTCTATACAAGCCTAATGGTTTACAGTAACCCTTTAAAAATTAGATATTTGTGGTGAGCCCATTTAAGATAATTTTTACAAAAGTCTATTATTCCACCGAAGCCTCTTCTGAACAGAAAGCCAAGTGCACTAAATGTATCAGCATTATGATAGCCCAAACCCATTTGCTGTGGTATTGAGGACTGACACACAAATGACCCTGGGTCTCAGTACATGGAAATTACTTGTAATTATTTTATATTTTCCAGCCCTCAACCTGTTCATCTTGTAACTCTTCGGTAGAGAGTCCTTTGAGCTGGCTCTAGCATTATCAGGGGAAATTCTGAGATCTCTGTTGGAGCTCTTCAATTTGCAGCTGAGTAGCTGACCCATTTTTGTTTAGGGCAACGTGTCTGGTTATAAAATCATCATTCTTTATAAGTCTCTTGCAGGGGGACAAATGGATGTATTTTTTTACTCTATGTGATATTTTTAAACTGATGGACAGACATTATTTGCTCAGCATTTTTTTAATCTCCGTTTCATGAAAAATGAAGGTCTTTGGCCAAGAATTTCAATTTGATTTATATTCACAATTTCTCTCAACATGTTTCAGCCTAGCTGGTATCAAAACATGAACATTAGCTTTAATCATTACCAAAGGTTTCCATGTGATATCATAGTGTGAGAGGATGTTGGTTTTCCTCATAATTTTTTAATTTCTCATAAACTGAATATCAAATTCACTAACTTTCAAGCAAAAATCAATTACTTTTAAAACCTGTAGGAAAAGAGACCTTTAAAGAATATCCTACCTTAATTTTTGTCACTCTATCCAATCTTGGAGCTGTCTCTCGTTAGTTGGAATCATTACTGTATCTTAAAAGCAGCAGCTTTTTGCAGTGAAATGGCACCATACTGCTCGATCTATCTGCTAGGTAGGAGTCCGCTGAATTTTTGCTCCATGTTCTCCTGATTTTTTTGTGTGTTTATTAACACTAGCAACTCAATAGAGCTGTGAAAGTATGAATATTTCTCTATTCCAAGTCATCAGAAAATAATGCTTTTTCTCTTTTGAGGCCAGGATCTTTAAGAGTGGGCAGAATATAAATCAGAAATGAAAAGGATTTGATTCCCACTTGCCAAGGGGAGGTTCCCATCTGTTCTTACTGAAGTGTATGGGGATTTTTGTGATTGACACTCTTGAAAAGAGGGTCAGACCTTAATTCGAGGGAGGAGAAAGCATTTAGCTCTTTTGTATTGTTATCTATCTAAAATAAAAATGCTTCAGCTAAATAGGCTTGTGACCATCTGAAGAAGCTGCTTAGTAAAAAATATTCTCAATTTCATAAAGGTGTAAACCCCTAGAAATTAGGTGGTCTTGACCACCACACAAGCACATCTACATAGGTTAACTAGGTGTATCAGTACCTTTTTTACCCCATGGAAGCCAAATCTAACTCATCAAGGTCTTTTCCATTGCTAAGAATATTCAAAAATCTTACAGGTCATCAAGGTTGTGCCTGTTCCTACCACCAGCCTGAGGAATCTCCTGACAAAGAGCCAACCAAACATAACTTCACCTTCATCTTTTGCCATCAATCTAGATAAGCAACTTGATACGGACACTGCGTTCTGGACCATATTTCTTCTGGTAGTTTCTCTAGTGCAGTCAGTCTGAAGAGTCACATACTTATGCTGAAATGTTTCTTTTGTTACTGTCAGGACAGAGCTGGCATTGATTCCAGCTCAGGGTGGGGTAGGCTGCACAGTAGACCAATTTTAGATTTTTACAGCTTCTGAGTACAAAATTGTTATCCATTGCCTTCCAGTTTGCTCCCACGGCAAAGTAATTGCAGTATTTATTTTCAATGTGCAGTTTGTTACTTTCCCCTTCATGTCAATCCAGTCCCTCTTATTCTCTTTTCTTTTTTCCTTTGCAGTGGGTAACATATTTAGTGTTAAGGCTGCATTTAGCATCAGATTCTGGTTGTTCAGGGAAATGAGCATTAGGCTCAACATATAAAACAAAACCATAAAGTAGTCCTAACAAATTAGTTTATGAACAATGGACGTTAAGACATATTGCAAGAGGAAATTAAGGAAAAAAAAAAAAAAAAGGAAACCCTTTAAAGCAATTATGAGGCATAAACCATATCAATACCATCCAACTCAGTGTAAGATAAGAGCTCACAAAGGAACTTTTCTAGTCCGCAGGTAAATGTGCATGCACGGGGTTCTCTATTCTGCTTAGTCCCAACAATCCATTTCAGAAGTATCTGTAGCTGTCTTAGTGAAATTAAGCATCTGGTGTGGGAAATCATCAGCTGGTGTTAGAGAAGCCATGGTCTTTACTGACTAACCAGAACTCCAGAGAATCATAGAATCGTAGAATAGTTAGGGTTGGAAAGGACCTTAAGATCATCTAGTTCCAACCACCCTGCCATGGGTAGGAACACCTCACACTAAACCATGTCACCCAAGGCCTCATCCAACCTGGCCTTGAACACCACCAAGGATGGAGCATTCACAACTTCCCTGGGCAACCCATTCCAGTGCCTCACCACCCTCTCAGTAAAGAATTTCTTCCTTATATCCAATCTAAACTTCCCCTGTTTAAGTTTGAACCCGTTACCCCTTGTCCTGTCACTACAGTCCCTGATGAATAGTCCATCCCCAGCATCCTTGTAGGCCCCCTTCAGATACTGGAAGGCTGCTATGAGGTCTCCATGCAGCCTTCTCTTCTCCAGGCTGAACAGCCCCAACTTTCTCAGCCTGTCTCCATACAGGAGGTGCTCCAGTCCCCTGATCATCCTCGTGGCCCTCCTCTGGACTTGTTCCAACAGTTCCATGTCCTTTTTATGTTGAGGACACCAGAACTGCACACAATACTCCAAGTGAGGTCTCAGGAGAGCAGAGTAGAGGGGCAGGATCACCTCCTTCGACCTGCTGGTCATGCTCCTTTTGATGCAGCCCAGGATGTGGTTGGCTTTCTGAGCTGTGAGTGCACACTGAAGCTGGCTCATGTTCATTTTCTCATTGACCAACACCCCCAAGTCCTTCTCCGCAGAGCTGCTCTGAACATCTCTTGTGACTGTCATACACACCTCCGGTTTCAGAGCCTCTGCTGGTCAGGACACACTGAAATGTTCACTTGTGTACAAATATAGCACACATGTACATTTTTCAGCTGGCCTTTCTTAAGACTATGTCCCATCAAATTGCTCAGCGTTTTGTAAGAATTTGACGTTCTAGTTCTCGGTAAAAACATGAGGTATGTCATGCAATCTAACTTGCAGTTCAGCTGCTGGCAGAGAATGTAAAGCTGCCTGAAATCTATCTGTATCAATATAGGAAGATTTGTGGAGTTACTGCTTTCATATCACGCTAATTACTGCCTTGACTTTTTAAAGAGCAGATAGTTTTCTCTTGCTTTGTTCACTACCTTCTGAGGTAAGCTATTGAAATTCAACGGAGTTATGCCAATTGAACCAGCTAAGGATGCTGCCTTCTATTTACTCTTACACCTCCTGAAGCATGTGTGATTCAAATTCCATTGGGACTGCTCTTTTATCTTTGCAGAGAAAAATGTCCCTATTTTTCCTTCCACTTTTCACAGAGCAACATAAGAACTGTCTGCAAAAATGTCTTTTCAAAAGTAGATTGCAACTATCCATTTGAAAAAATTGGATTTATTTCAGCTACAGTTCCAACGTCCTTAATTGTATTTTCTAGTAATGTCCATAGGAGCTCATTCGCAAAGAAGTAAGCTGATATTGCAAACTTTCTTGTAAAATCTGGAATTTCTTGCATATTCCTGTAAAAATAAGCCAACTAGCTAACAAGTTTTGAAGCAATAGCTATGGGGCAAAAGCTATAGTATGTTAAATCACACAATAAGAACAGCAAATTGTAACAGTGAACAGTCCCAGACACATACAGCCTGTAGATTGCTCAGAAAAAAGCTGTTCATCAGAAAAAGAGCATAACTACACAAATATATCTTGTAATCTATTGAAGATGTGAGTAATTCTATCTGTAAAGGACTCTTGCTGTAATACAGAGGCAGCTGAGTAGAGACACTGAGCGGAATAGATCTGTGTTAAACACCGTATCTTCAAGTGGTTGCTGAGCACCACATGGTACCAAGAATAAAAATATCCTAAATAGAATAGAAAACCTTACATCTCTATCAATCGGAGCCAAAACTCTACGGAAATAAGGAAGACAATGGAAGGAAATTCAGTAGGCACTTCACTCTGTGTTTGTAAGCAAACAGTGCCAGTAGAAATGAAGGCATTCATAAGGTAGCTTTGTTTTTGACAGCAGCAGGTTCTGAAAAGCTTGTTGCAGTTAATAATTTTCCGTTAACTAGAGCAGAGGCTGACTGTGAAGTGGTAGTACAGAAATGTGAGGAGCCCTGAATTCCATGTAAAAATGAAACATGTGAGATTGGCTCAGAGTAAGCAGAGGCCTGCAATTTTGAGGGCTAGCTAAGAGGAGACCGGGTCCTAATGGGAGCTGGGAAAAATATTCAGAGAAACTACTGGAAAATCCAGAATGAAACAAACAAGAAAGCTCCTATGAGGTGCTGGTTAATGCACGTTTCTGAGGAAGGAAGTCTCTTGGCACAATCTGCAGAATGTACTCCACAGTTCTTTAACACTGCAGGCCTGGTTTGGTATGTTAAAATGTCACCAAAACCTCAACTCTGTAAGGTTAAAAAGCATACAGAGCTCTACCTTGGATCAAAACAAGAACACAGCAGCTTGCATACATTGGACAATCACCACTTAAAAAGATGGTATCCAGAAAAGGAAATACCTATCCAAAAAGACAATGGGTTGCACCATGTATTTAATTGATTGCAGACATTCCCAGAGTATGGCCAGTGTGAGCAAAGGATGACAAGTACGCATTTAGCTCAGATGAACTCCACATAGCAGCCACAAATAATGCTCTGCAAAATATGAGGACTGTTGACCTGAAAGTATATATGACAGCTATTATTTCAAAGCTGCACACCAACACATAAACCACTCTTCACAGAAACTCTATTAAAAGATTTTAAAGAAAAGACTCAAGAATAGAAGATAAACTGATGAAGAGTGTTATTTACACATCAGCTAAAGAAACGTTTGAGGTACAGCCACAGTTGAACAGTAACAAGGGTAGGAATGCTACTTCTTGAGTTAGAAGGATGCCAGTGCTTTTATCTTATCCAGGGGTATCATGCTGAAGTGATAGAAGCAAAAATAAATAAGGATATCTTTAGAATATCTCAAAGTGGAGTGCTTTTTCTCCTGCTGGACTACTACAGAGCTGACAGTGCACTCCCACTTCTATAGCAGTGCTGCATGCATTACCCTGCTCCACTTTGAGACTGTCACACCAGAAGGATGCATGTGGTATGATATGGCACTATCAAAACAAATTACTTGCTGCTTCTTGATGTCACTATCCATGTGTCTGAGGAGTGGTGACTGAACAGCATGGGGAGCTTGAACTCGTACAATTAACTGTTTCTATTTTTCTACAATGCCCCAGTCAGTATTTTCCTGTGGCCAGAGTTGAGATTTTAGAAGCCAGATCTTTTATGCAATAAATCATCACAGTGACTAAAGTTCCTCTGGCAGACTTGGACAGTAAAACTGACTGGAAGAAGTCCACCTTTTTCTTTTGTCTCAAATATGAAACACTTCTGCGAAAATATATTGGAAATTTTGTGTCTTCATCAACAACTGGAAAGCAGAAGGCCAACTTTCTTTTTTCAGTTATAAGTTTTGGTTTTCCACTCTTTTGAAAAAGAGAGCTCTTTTTGGCTAAAAAAGAAATTGCAAGAGAAATCATTAGCAGAGTTTTCCACCTAGCTCAAATGTCATTCTTCAAGCAACTCTACCCTTTTCAGCTTTCTTCTGATGGTGTTGTTAGACTTGGCAATTTGTAAAATTTGGTAGTTATTATCATTTGTGATAGGAATTACCCTGAGACATTGTATTTGTCCAACGATCAACTTCCTCTTTTAATTAGGATTGAGGTACAAGTTGCATCCTGGTGTTGAACCAGACTCCAGCTGGCTCTGAAATTTTTGCAGTTGATTATCATGATTGCAATTCTTTGGCTGGTTCTTCCTGTGTAACTTCCCTGCTTTAAAGAGAGTGGCAGTGGTTGGTTTGAACAGAGTAGACAGCTGAGAGGATGTTTGGTAAGAATTGCATCTAATGTAACAGAACGGATCAACGTCATTTTCCTTTTAAAGAAATGGTCTCTAGAAGGTGCTGTTCAGCAGAGCATGGCTGATAAAATGCTCTGGATGGCATAAAGTGCTTTAAGAAATGGCTGGAAAGAGCATGCACGCACATGGAGTAGCTCTCAGTTACATCCAAGCACAGTCTCTCTATTCATAGCCACAGAAATAAAAAAGCCACCACCTTAATATCACATCACTACCAAATGTGCTAGATAGGACATGTTGAGCTTGTTGGACTGTGCGTTACCTAGGAACTTACAGAACCTGTCTTCTGCCAGCCAGTCTTGCTGCTGCTTGGTTTCCAAATCAATGTGAAGATGTTTTGATGAGTAAAAGACAAATGTGATGTACTTGTCTGAGAAAGCCTCTCTCAGTGATAAACTCATTGCAACTGCATCATGAAGGAGATAAAGTCACATCATTATAAGTGGGAAGAGGTAGCTGTCAGGTTGCTCACATTTGGGACCCCAGATTTTTTTAAGTCTTTTCTTCTCTAGATTGGTAATAGCCTCATATCTTTAGATTTCCCTCTGAAGTTCCACTAATTTTACTACCAAGAGGAGAAAGGTGTGATATGGTCTATGCTGGCACTGAGGAAGGTGAGGAGAGTGGTGAGCACCAAATACAGTGGCCACTGTACCAAGACATTGATTTTTGTCTTCAAAAGTGTGGATAAAACCAATTATTGTCTATTGCTAACCATTTTTTCTGCATAAAACAGGTCATATGTGACTCTAAAAGGCAAAGATTTGGACATTATAATTTAGTAACATGACTGAATGTTGTGATCAGGTATTTAATCACAAAAGGCTAGCTGCATACCTCATTGACTAGGAAAACATTGTGTGCTTTTTGGAGTGTGCCACATATTGCAAAGCATATATTACCCTGTAAATATTAATGGTAAGTATTTTAAGATCAGTAGTTGCCTTCTTTTCGGAACTGCTCAGACGTGATGCTTACATTTCTGCCTTACTGGATTTGCTCTTTTGGGACCATTTAGTCAACCTTGTCTTGGCTAGATTAGGAACCTCTTGAACAAATATAGTGCACTTTTTTCATTTTGATATACTCGCAAATAAGTCATTAATTGCTCAATGAGCCCCACAGACAATTAATAGTTTCTGTGCATAATACATCAAACTGACTAGATATGAAACTTTTAACTGGATCACAGTATAAAGTTTAAAGGATACACACAGGAATGTGGTGTTCTGCTTTCTGCATCCAGCCCTTCCACTGACTTGAAGTAGCTGTGAGGGTTACGACCCTGAAGACCAGTTATAGCAGAGGGCTGGAAAGCACGGCCCTCCAGAATGGACAACCGGAGGACCTGGCTACAGCATGCTAATAAGATGGATGTAAGAGTGAAATGTGAACAGTTTTGTGGACATATATGGTTTATTTTGTACTTTATGGAGGTTTCTTATATCCCTTGGGTTTCAAGAAGTTGGACAATTACAACCTTGCACAGAAAGAGCTAAAGGAAAGCTCTTTTGGTTACATGAGGTTAGGAAGTAGTATAAGACCTGAGAAACAGCATCTGTTCATGTGTGACAGCCCTGCAGTCCAGGATTTGTGCCAACAGTGAATGAGCCAGCTGCCAGCAGGCATGCCATGCTTCCCCAAGAGCATGCCCAAACCACCAGTTAGGGTGTTGTAGGCCATGCATGAATAATTCATGGAGTGGGACTAGAAAAGGGCATGCCTCCAGTACAAGTTTAATGCCTGAAGCAAGTCCCTAGCAAGCTCTGCTCCTCTCTTTCTTCCTTTTCAACCCCAGGAATCCAAAGATATTCAGCAAAGGGCATCCTGGGTTTGGTAAGAGCACAGTGTTCCTACCCAAATGAACTCATAGGGTGCTCTCACATGGGGACAATGCTGAGGCTTTGGCTTTCTTAGGCTGGGTAAGGAGCTGTATTCAGAGCTCCTCCTTCCTTCCTGAACTTTCCAAACATCAGAAGCCAGTGCATTAGAGACACGCAGAGGAGCCATGCCATTCTGACTATTTTGCTGCCAGGCCCACCTTGGGTGCACTTTGCCACCATATCAAATTTGTCAGGGACGTGGAAAAGGTAAGCTGCAACCTTGGGTCTCTGCTTGGACCAGAGGGAGGTACTGTGGCGAAAGCAGCAAGATCAGAGGGGCTGCCTGAGGTGCCTTGAGCACATTTAAGCAAAAAACCCAGTTTGGGGATTCACAGCATTAGATAGCATTTGAGCAGGATTGCTTAGGACCCTGCTTTTCAGTCACTCTTGCAATACCTAGGTCCCTTCCTGGATTCGGATCTTAATCTTGGTTACTCAGTTTTGCCACCTGTTGGCATGGAATAGTAATTCCTTTATATATAGGCTTTATATGAAAAGGTCTATGGAGTTTAATTTATAATCTTTCAACAAACTAGTTACAAATATGTTGACCTTCCTTTTATGAGCTAATATTTCAATTAACATTTGTCTAATTCTTCTTTTTACAAGTTTTCTTGTAATGGTTGGACTTGATGATCTTAAAGGTTTTTTCTAGTTGATTCTGTGATTCTATGACTCTAATTTTATCAACAGCTACTTGGTTGTCACAAACAAAAGGTTTGATTGTTTTTCCCCACCATCCGGTTCCACTGAACATATACTGCTATGCTTCCACCAAAATATGTAGACGTAATTCATGCTAACACCAGAGAACACAGTGAAGAATAAAGCACGACATTAAAAAAACACCATTCATTCAGAGATGAATAAGTAATTAATTGCTTTCAAGTTCTGAATGTCACAAAATTCCAGAATCACAGAACATCCCCACCATCTATGGTTGAGCAACTTTTTTTCTTTCTTTTTTTGTTTTAGATTTTTAACTAGAATATCGTAGAGTGATTCAAGTGATTCTACAGACATTTATATATAGAAATGACTTTACACACACGTAATCATATTTTGTTCAAACAGAACTAGTGAATTCATAATGTTACCCTAGTGCATATTTAGAAGGAGTGTGTTTTCACTTTTATATGGAACATGTGTTGTCCTTTGTTAAAAGAAGAATATATGCATGCCTACATGTATGAAAAGAGATAAGGGAAAATATGCAAGCTGAAAGTAAAATCCCTGGTTGCCCTTCTGTTTACTAAAATAATGTTTGTATAATACATGTTAAACAAAAAAGCCAAACCATGTTATCTTACAGTTGGCTATTTTCCTAATGCAACACAGTTTGTCCTCCTCTGCTTTTAATTCTGAATCTGACAACCTGAAAAAAGCATCTTCAAAATTAGAATATCTTGTCTTTGAAATAAATATTTTCTTTGTGTATTAAAGGATAAATGTGCCACCAATATAGAAGGTGTGATAACTAGGATTACTGCTTACTTCTTTCCTTGGCTGCCATCCCACCAAATGAGTCACATTTAGTCTAGATTTTGCCCTTATTAAGTGCCTGGGGTCAGTATCCTGGAGATTCAGTGGTTACTAATGGTTACTCAGCCAGAGAAATGAAGGAGGAGGCAAGACAGAAAAAAACCATACACGTAAGGTGTATTTTTTGAAGTCCTGCTGCGAGAGTGAAAGCTGAAGACATTCCCCCCACCAAAATATCCATCTTTTGTGGGCTGAAAAATGTAGGGGTTTATGGTCTCAAAAAAGCAGAGTGATGGTAACCCCCTTTTTTGAGTAGTCTTAAAAAAAAAAAAAAAAAAAAAGAAAAAGTGATAGAAATGCAGGAAAAAAAGCAAAGATTTTATTTAGATCTAGCACCTGTGAAATAGCAGGCTGGGAACAATATACCACAGGTGCTCCCCACCTCAGTCCCACAACATCCAGCTGTATAACCTGTGCTGTAAACAAGAGCATTAAAGGATGCAGCCATTATTAAGACAGATTGTAGACACAGCTACATTCAACAATTAGGCTAATCATTTAAAACTGATTTTTCTATAGTTCATGTAATTGTCTCTTTCCCAAAAGTCTGCTCATGTATCTGTCTGGAGCTCAGATCATATTGTCATTTTGTGTTACTCTTGTTTGATCTAATACCCAAAATTTTATTCATGGTTAAAGGCCTAAGTGAAATGGCCACTTAACCAAATGCCTGCATTTCAGCAGCTTCACCAAATGACCAGTTTGACAGAACGACTGTGATAGGAATTAGAGCTAGTGCAGCTCACTTATTAATCATTGCTGAATGACCTTTAACAGCAGCCAAGTTGTATCTGAGTGTAGTTAAGGTGTCCCAGAGTTTGTGTGTCGCAGGAGTCACTGGATGGACCGGAAAACAAGGAGGGAGGAGAGAGTGTTATTCTTTTTTTTGGAGGGGAACCTGTCTCCATTGAAATCAATCACAAAAATACCACGACACCAAAGGTACGTGGACCAGATCACTGAATCTTGAATGTTACCATGCAATTAAATGCTGGGTCTTGCCATTTGAAAAGAATATATATTTCTCTAACTAGGGCACTGAAATGAATAATCCGTGTTACTGAAAGAAAGTTATGTGGGAGTAAAATAGTCCTTGGGACTGGAATTCAGTTGCCAGCTTAGCTCTCTGCTGCACAGTTTTGCAGCTAATCAGGGTACACAGAAAGGGTTTCCAGCTGCTCTGTGCTTTCCCTGGGGAGGGATTTTATTGAGTGCTTGTGTGTATATGTGTGGCAGCAGCTCTTTCAACAATGTATGCAATAGCTACATTGCAATAGCTAGGGAGGCTTATTGGTGGGCCTGGTTTCTTGATGGGTTTTTGTTTCATTTATTTGAGGTTTTTGTTTGTGTATTTGGTTTATTCTTTGTATCCCAGAGGAAACAGCTGGGGAAAAGATCCTGGAGAAGGCCTGCAGGCCTCTCATGCCAGTTTATTTGAGTTTGTTATGTTTGAGATAATTTGTCCCATGTTTAAAAAACATGGACTCCTAAAGAATGTAGATGTGCATGAGAAATATTAAAAACAAACAAATATTCCAATACTACCACCCAAATTGTCCTAATGTTTCTGGATAAAATAAATCAATATGAGTATTTTCAGTGTGATGAAACAACACTTGAGAGTCTATTCCTAAAAGGAGCTCATTCAGCATTGGCTATGACCGACTTTGTTACTTGAAGTTGATGAAAATACATTTGCAAGCAAGGATTATTCATACATCAATGGTCTTCAGTGCTGGAACTGGTACCAGCAGCCCACAGAATGAGACAAAAGTTCCGCCGAGTTGTGTTAATTGTTGGGTTTGTATTTGCTACGGGAAAGGTGAAAACTGATTTGTCTAACAAAGTTAACCTAGAAGTGCAGTTTTTAAATAAGTAAAAGTTCCTTAAAGCAATTGTGTAAAATCTTCATATTTAATATGGTTTCCATTTGCTAAATAGCTTCTTCCCCCATTGCTATGTTTGAGTTCAAGGCTTCAAAATTTTGCAAGAAGCCCTCATTTTCCAAATGATTAACAGACAAAAGGAGCAGACAGGCAAAATGACATCCTCTCTTCCTTTAGTATTTTTAAATAATTAGTCAATTTGATTTCAATGTAAGATAGATTTTCTCAATTTTATTGTAAGAACATGATATATTTATGGAAAAATACCCTAGGTACAGCTCTTTCTCAAAATCAAACCACCTATTTCTTGGGGTTTTTTGCTCTTGCTTCTATCAAACCACCTGTTTCTTGGGGTTTTTTGCTCTTGCTTCTTAGAGTATTTCTTTACCCTACACCATGGAGAAAAATTAATCAACCTTTTTATGTTGAAAGCTACATTTCACTATATTAACCCTTTGTTTTCCATCACTTTCAGGGACAGGTCCTCAGCTGGTATAAGATGATGTCCTACAAGGTTAGTAAGCTTGTCCTAAGTAGAGTGCTGAAGATCCAGTCCTGTTTCTTTCGATGCCGTGTAACTGAGGTTTTTTATGATATAAATATAATACACAGACTGTCTTTCAATTTGTTGATAATTCTGCCACTGTCACTGTTGCTGTCTTATTTACTCCCTCATATATATCGATTTTTTAAGTTACTGGTTTAACTTTTTTTCTATCTTCTTCCCCTCCATACTCCCCAGGTTAATCTCACTTCTTACATGCCACAGGCTGGCTTTAGATAATCATGAACATACTTTGATACTTGCTTCTCAAATAGTTGCTGTAAATCTTGTGGCCAAACCATCCATTTTTCTTGGCAGCAGAGGCTTTGCTTCATTTTTGTATACAGTTTTTTGCACACAGATTGAGTAATTTGCAAACATTGGTACCATCTAACTAAAGGTGTTCCTGAGAGACAAAAGCTAATTTTTTTAGTGAGTCATTATCAAGGTTTCACTTACAGGGAAGAGTACGATTCCATCACCCCAAATCCAGTGCCACTGTAAAATCAATGCCTACTGTTTCAGTGAAGAGCCAAAAATACTTTTCATGCAGTGATTTTGCTTATGTGTTTATATTGAGAATAACTGTGATTTTCTGTGTTGATATGAGATACAGCGTCCAGTCTGAGGAAAAGACTGGGCTACCAAGACAAGAACCAAAAATAAAGCCAGCAAATGGTGCCAAAACTGAATGCACTCTGAGGCTGTTGTGCAAGATAGAGGTACACAAGAGGATGTATTTCTTTCCCAAATGGGCTAGGTAAACATCTGTAGCCTGTCAGATGGATACACAGGAGTAAAGAGCAATCTTTTAAATTTATTCTTAGTGCAAATAGATGAAATGCAGCTTGCTTTTATTTCTGTCATCTACATCTATGTAATCTGTGTCTTTGCATTTGGTTATCTTTTTTGGATTTCGGAAGTATAAGTAATCTGCTTTCTGCTTTCACCTAACTTCAGTGAAGAATTATTTCAAGGTCGCTAGCTAGCACTAAAACAATCTGTGGCTGCAGTGGTACTTACAGCCAGAGGTCTGAACTTCCCCTACAAGTGCCTAGCAGTTGCCTCCTTTACTCCTTCATACTCAGAGGATATATGCTCATGTAAGATGCAATAGTCTGCATTGAGAGTTAATAATGCAGTCATCTAAGATGAAAAAAAAGTCTTTCTGTGACCAGAAAAACTCTGATATTTGACAATTAATGGAGAGCACGCCTGAACCTGCAGAGTCCCAGCAGAGCTGGTCACCACTATTCAGGGCACATCAATAATACATCAATATTTAATATTGATCAGAGAGCAAATCACCAGCTGAAGCAGGAAAGTCTGCATATCTGCTATTATCAGCTCAGACTAGAAATAAGCAAATGTAGAGCAACAGTACAATTGGTTTTCCTCATCTTTGTTTTATATTATTTATTTTATAAATATAAGCCTTAGGAACAAAATCAGCCTATAAAATCCTTTTTCATTATTTCCTTCCCATGCCCCTTCCAGCCCATCCAGTGCATTTGCAGGCAGGTGAACTCTTCGAAACAGTCCTCCCACATAAGAAACTATGAGAACTATGAAATATTACTGCAGTCCAGGTATCTCTGAAATGCTGATCTGCCTGGCTAGCATGGAGCTGAAATGCAGTTATTCCCTTTGACATGAAGTCAGTTGTGAATTTACCAGATGAACTTCCTTGACAAATGGCTGCCACCCACTCAATCCATCACTTCAGGGAAGCTAGGCTGCCTCACACTTTTTATTCCCTGTGCTTTCATCTTTTGTTCTGCCTCTCAGAAAGATCAAGGAGTAAAATCCAACCCAATATTCAAAAGTATGTGATGTCAAGCACCAAACAACTTACAAAGAGATCTTTAAGAGATGCATATTATACAGTAATCATGTACTTCAGAATTTCCTCCTTTCTAATATAAAAAAAAGTCAGCTACAATCCTTCATTAGTATTTTAATTGGCATAACTGTTGTTATGTTTCCAACTATCCACATGGTAATTTACACTTATACTGTAGCTAGTGGGAGTTGGTTTATTTTTCTTTGTGCTTATCCAAGGCTCTCACTTCCTGCAACAGGAAAGCTGCAGACAACAGTTGTACTGTATGGGTGAAAGACACAAAAGCAAAGGTAAAATACATATGTGGAATAATTTTCCTAAAAACTAGGAGAAAAATATATGTTAACCTATTATGTATTACATCAGCTAGATTAAAGTAGCTAATAAGCATTTTGTGTCGAACAACTCTCAGCCTTGTTTTACCTAAGCAGTCAACGATAGAAAGGTACATTTTTTAAGAAATAATATGTAAAAATATTTTTTTCTGTTCAGATCCTAGTCTGAGAGGAGGGAGGGAAATGCTCAGCAGATATGCGTCATCTTAGAAAATTAGGTAGCAGAAAACAACCTGTAGATTTCCTGATGTATGCATGTGCTACTTTCACATAAGCTCTGGGGTTATCTATGAAAGCCACCATCCCAGTGTCTTCTCCTGTACAGCATTGCACAACACATCGCTGTGTATGAAGAAGGGCTGGAATGGCACTTCTGAGGGAAAACCCAGTCTGGGAGAAGACTTCTCCCTATGGGTGCATAGGGAGAGCGGGGTGCCCTTGGTAGGGCCCAGTGGATGGTGGCAAGAGAGCTTGGAGACAGAGAAAGCCCAGACCCACAGCTGGTGTGAGCCTGGAAAGGGGCTGCCAGAGGAAAAGGCAGGCTGCCAAAACTGCCCTCCTTGTCTGAAGCAGGGCATTGTCTGAAGCCTAAGGCTCACAGGTCACGTAGAGCTGCTGTCACGTGTCCTCCTCCCCTGCACTTCCCACACAGGATACCCTGGTACCTTGTGGCTAGGGTTTCACCACCAGCAGTCCCTAATGATGGGACAGTGCCTCTTAACGTGGCTTTCCCCTTCTTTCCTTAAGAATCATGTGGATTGCTTTAGAAAGTGTGTGATCTTTTTCATTCTGTGGTTTTGCTGTTGTCGGCAGCATTACTGTTATTTTTTAATTTGTATCTTAAGGGAATAAGGCTTATTTATAGGAGTGTGGGTTTGCCTGCATGTCTGTCTCTTACTTTTTTTCTTCTTTTTTTTTTTTTTTTTTTGAGCCCAGTGGCAGATTTCAGCCAAATGTGACAGAGGGCTAAAGCTCTCCCAGATAATTAAGTTACAAATGTCATGAAAATAGACAAATGGGTAGAGGAGAGAGATGCTGTAAATGCCCATACTGTGGGAAAAGCTGCAGAGTGGTGTCTCACACCATTAGGCACTAGAAGAGCCACAT
Source organism: Psittacula echo (assembly GCF_963264785.1). Taxonomy (NCBI): domain Eukaryota; kingdom Metazoa; phylum Chordata; class Aves; order Psittaciformes; family Psittacidae; genus Psittacula; species Psittacula echo. Next base: position 64,704,453 of record NC_137735.1, read on the forward strand.
GGGAAAAGGGCCCCTCCAAATGCCTGAAACACAGACTTAGCTTCAGCTGGGTTTGTGTTCCATGCGTGCCGGAGCTGACCACTTATAAGACAAAGCTCCACAGAAAGCAAGATTAATTCCTTCTGTGCACAAATAGCTATTAGGTTTCTGACTGGAAGTCCCTCAAAAGGTTGTTTGGATTCAACTATTTACGTTTTCAAGAAAGATATTTTATACCTGTAAGTAGGTATGCTGAGATACGTATGATTTAAACAGAAAAAAATGCCAGTTCCCTTTTTCTCTTCACAACCACTTTACCTTCATAGACTTATTAAAATGAGCACAGCTAAGACCACATTATGTTGTGCCAGCAAAGCTGTACCTGTCGTGATAATTGAATCAACGTTAGCAGGGCTGCATATGTTTACAGTGCGCAGGATTCAAGAACAGAGAGTAGAGCCCAGCTGAGAAAGAAGAATTAGTTCATACCATGGCACAGTGATGTCCTATCCATAATGGAGATGCAGCACTGCCTCCAGCCAAAATGGCTGAAGCTAGCAAGATCAAGAGCTCCCTACATTTCAAGTTAACCACATTGTTAAATATGGCACTGTCATGGCATCCTGGAATAACACTGAGAGATACATGAGGACAAATAAGTTCTACTGTGGCCAAACATCCCAGCTGTTTGTGGCCGCACCCAGGGCATGGTTGGGAACCAGTGCCAGATGGTCCTGGTCAATTTTAAGAATATGGTGAATTCCGGCTTTGAACAAATTACCTGAAAATTTGGAAGGTGCCAGGAAGGTAACTCACAAACCCATTCCTGGGGTTCTGAAGCTGATCACCCTTGCTCCTAGCTTTCCACTATGCTGAAAAATCATGATGGGTTTTGTGGGACTTTAGCCACAGTCCAAAAGAGTGGAGGTTAGAAAATAGACACCTCTTGGCTTTGTAGCCCATAATTTGGGGAGTGGTTTAGATCTCTGGCTCAGCCCAAAGTTCAAGGGAAGCAGTAGAGTCAAACTTCTTTCCAGCTCTATTTGAAGATACATTTTAAAATAAAAGCCTTTTCTGAATAGCCTGTGTGGAATTCATTACTAAGCAGATGCTCAGTTGTCTTTATAATATCAACCACTTCTTTAATAATCTGTGCTGATTCCGATATTTTTACTACTATCAAAAGAGACAGAAAGAGAATAATCTTCTCCCTTAAGTTTTTATTTTAACTCAGCACTGGTTGTGTACTCCTCTGGTGATTTCAGGTTACCTGCCCTCCGTAGCACGATGTCGAGACTGACTGGGTAAAGTGCCATAGTATTTTAGCACATGTTCAGTACCAACAAGCCAGCATAAGCAAGTGCAGAAAACAGAAGCCTAATCATTACTCCATGTTCCTGGTGCATAAAGAGAGATACTGTCCACCCACACAGTCTGTGATCAATGCCAAGTCTTTTGCAAACTTAGGGCTTTAGTTCAGCTTCTCTGATTTACACTTGTGCATTCTTCCTGGCTCTCACTTTTCTGGGGATGTAATGAACTGGCTGACCAGAAGCTATTCTGCTACAATGCACAAAAAAGGGATGCCAGGAACATTAAGATGAGCTATAACTGCTGAGGAAAGTCCTCTCATTCGAAGAGGCTAAGAACAAAGCCTCTTCAAACCTTTGTGGGCTTCATGAGATACCACAGTGGCTTAGGCTTAGGATTTCTCCAGGCTGTACAAAGTCACACAGAGCTGCTCACCTAGGACCTCTTTACCTCTGTTCCCCTGGCTTGTCCACTACTGCTAGTGTTTTAAGAGCTGCTGCATCTTTTTCCTCTCTGTGTGGGTGCTCTATAATCTGAACAGGGAACAGGTCTCTTTTGAATGAGCTCTGAAATATGGCTATAGTGATATCATTTCATTAAAAAGGTGCCAATATAAGATGCTCAGAAAATTCAAGAGCATTCATTTACTGTCCCTGTTAAAAATAGATCACTTGAAATATTATGTTGGGTTGTAATCAAGAGTAGACATGTCTCAGCCATGGGCAGATAGCAGAGAGGTTTCTGAGGAAAATAATCCACCCACTGCAGACACATCTATTCAGAAAATGTTTTTTACTTTACCAAAAAAACCAAAAAAGAAACCCAAAACACTCGAGAGGTGGACATCTTCACATGAAAGTCATGGATCTTATGTCAAAGTTACCTAATGACATACAGCATGGGTAGGAACTATCCATTCCAAGGGTCAAATACCCTAGCAATATGAATAAAGGAATATTGTAAGGGAAGTTTAGGTAAAATGGTGGGTATGGGCTAATACATCTAAAATTGACAGAATGCTATGCTTGCTCTCCTCTTTGGCAATTCTTACAGTTCTGGTTACATTATAAATTAGAGCATCATTGATTCCACCAAAAGCTCAAAATGAGTTGAGAACTTGAGGTTCGGTGAGAGCTTGCTACAGGAGACATAGACTCTAATTCAGACTCATATTTGTTACAACAGCTACAGAATCTTTACTGCTTAAACAAATGAAGATAGTCTTGGGGAAAAAAAAAACAAACAGTTATTAATAAAAATTTACCCATTTGTCCCATTTTATCTATGGAAAAAAAGTGAAGATAGGCTTTTTATACTGGAAGTTATAATCAGGAAAGGAAGTGATGAATTAAAACAGCGTTACCAAAGGTTAACATCTGGTGTGTTTGAGGACTAAATAATCTGATCTACTTGCTTATGAATATACAACAGCAATAAAGATTATCAGCAAGGGCGAAGAGGAGGGATTGTTAATCTGAAATAGGTATTATCCACAACTCGGCTGCATTCTGTGGGGTTGTGTCTGTGTGCAGACATGTACATGTTTGCTTAAAGTTAGAAACTGCTCTGAGGTTTTATGAGAGTAACGTAGTTTCCTAGTAAGTAAATAGGGTCAGCCATGCAGAATTTTTATTTAATTTTTTTCCTACTTTCTCCTTCCCTATTTTCCTATTGGGTAGAATACTTTTGCTCTTTTGTGGCTCCTACCAATGTTTCTCCCTATACATTATGGGTCCTTACCGATACCAGGGTAAATTTTGCCACTGATGCCAGTGAAGACAGGATTAGGCCTTTATCTAGAAGTATATTAGTGATATAGAAAGATAAAACCAGGAAAATAACATAAAATGTCACAATACTCATATTCTTTAAAATATAGTTATAATAACAATAAATACAGGAATTTTTATTTTAATTCCTAAATTGAAAAAAAAAAAAGTCTGCTAAAACACTGGTTAAGCAATACGCATCATTAATTTGTACATGATAACAGACAGAGATTATGAGATTAGGAGGTTTTGAGATTACAAGGTGTGGCTGATGACGAAACAACAATCCAATTTACTAATAATTGAGTTTAATCAGTACTCAGAAAGTCTGTTCTACTGCAGGGCCTCATCCTTTTGTATGCAAACTAGGTGAATATTGTGACAGAAACAGGGAAATTATAACTCTACTTATTGCTTAGCATCTTAGCAAAGAAGACACTAATGACTGTACATTGTACAGGATTGTAAAGAATTGTTTCAATGACATAGATATTAAAATTTTCATTTCTTGTAAATACTGTTGAAAGCATCCTTTTAAAACTGTCTGCATTGTTATATTCAATTAACTCCAGTTTACAAGATTCTTGACACATTTTCTGTAAAATATATTAATATTATGTATTTTGCCTTTTAAACCTATTATGAATAGAGTACTTTTGACTACTATAAATTAATTAGCATGATGCAATTTGTATTCAGAGTGTACAAATTATCTCTGGCCTCAGCAGAGCTGAATGAAAACAGCACCATGTAACTCTCAATGCTATGCTGGAGAGCAATATTTTTCTCTAACTAAGATTCACAATCAAGTAAGAGACAGGGCTCCTCTCCACAAGGACCTATATTCAAACAAGGGTAATTATCCAGTCATATTTCCTTTCTTGGGATGTTGCTTTTCTTGTCATTAAAGGTTAAACCCAAACCTTACCGTGGTCCAACGTGTGGACACTCACTGCAGCAGGGCTGTCTCCAGGTGTGGAGAAAATGTGCTGCAGAAAATGGTGTGGAAAGAGATGCTGAATTTAAATAGTGAATATAAAGGTACAAATTTACAAACCATTGCCTTCTGTAATTAATACTATCTGGAGACTCATTCTACTCTGTACTTAAGGGTTGTTACTCAAAAAATCCCAAAGACACCGATGTGCCCTGTGCTTCATTTTGCAATGTTTCTGTGCTGCAGGGACAGTGCAAGGCTGAGTGGACCTTGGGAGCAGCCAAGAGTCTCCTCAGCCTGAGGAAGTGCCACCAGAGGGTGATGTGAAGCCAGGTTGAGCTCACCCTGCACACCCCATTTTTGTCCTTATCCTGAAGTGTACCTAGAGGGACATGAAGGGCCCTGAGGCTGGTGCTTGGAATGCAGGTGGATGGCAGCGCTTGTCTCCTCCACAAGCCAGCTAACACATGTCATATCCTCGAGTATTTTAAGACAACCTTAAACTACGCCAAAGCCTATTCTGGCCTGTGGCCAGGGAAGAGCTGTAGTAATCAGAGTAGGAAAATGCCTCACAGTGACATTTCCCTCAGCTGCCCTCAGCTGAATCGTGCAAGACCATGGCACAGATGGAGAGAAGGGTTGGGAAGGTGGTGGCCACTGCAAAACAAATATATATGCTGGGCAGCTCTGGGGTTGTGGCTTCAGGTTAAAGAAATGAGTTAGAAATATTTCACTCAGGGCTGCTGTTCAACTGGGATTTACCATAAAGGTTTAGTTGCCCCTCTCACCCACTGGTTCACTTCCATGAATGGAAAATTGGTTTTAACCTTGTGTGGTTATTTTTGCATAGATGATTAGGTGTGAAGCATGAGCACTTTCACAAGCCTGCTTTGTGCCAGCCATGCTCAGGGTGGCAGCCCCACAGGGGGCAAGAAAGAGGAAAATCAAGCCCCTGTGGCTCTCTATTTTTAAAATGAAAACTCAATAGGCTCTATAAACTGATCAAGGGAAGTGCTCTTTCCTGACAACCCAAGTCAACAGGGCAATAAAAGGTTATTTAGGCCCTGCCCTCTGGATCCTGAGATGCAGTTACCTTTGTGTTTGCATTCGTATCTAGAAATGTCATTATCGTAAAGTCGGCTCAACTGAACTGGGCTTGGTTGAGGGTGTTTTTTGGTTTAAGGAAGAGATTGATACTGTTGGGGCAGCACAAGTTGAATGATGAGTACCTCACACAGTGTATGGCATCAATGGTCATGCTAGTTAAGATAGACTTTGAGGTCAGAAAGGGTCCAAGTTTAGCTCATTAGGTAATATAAATAGAGGAGCTACTAAGGTAAGTTTAGCTTGCACTGCCCAGGCTACTACACCTCATTTTTTTAAAAGTGAAGTGATCCCCAGGGATGACTTAGAAGCACTAGACAAAACAGTATTCTTTAGCATTACTGCTTCTTTCACTTTTCATTGTCTGTCAAGACACCCATCAGTGCTCAGTAAGACATACTATAAATGGGGGGAGGGAAGACAGGGAAATACTCAAAACAGATGAGGAGTGGAAAGACGAAGAAAGTATTATTAAGATAACATTTACTCTGACTCTTCTGCATCAAGGAAGGGGATCTAACAGAGAGTGCAAATGTGTGCGGCAGTCTGAACCCAAGCAATCATTATGGTCTGATACATGAAATGGCTGCTCATGGAAGATGAACTTGTTAAGTATGCTTCCAGAAATAGACTTTGTGAAATACATCTTTTGCTGATTTTTTCCCCCCTCCAGCTTGAAAGGACAGAGCTGACTTAAACATAAAAGACTAGTTAATAAAATACACTTTTTACCAGAGGAGTGAAATGAAACAGGAGGATCTTGGGCTGAATTCTTTATCTTCTGAAGTCTAAGAAATAAGTTTATTCATTATAATGCTCTTTCTGCTCCAAGGAGCATGATTCCATATTGTTCCCTCTTGTTCTTTGACCAGCATGAAGCAGACGTTGAATCTATGCCAATCTGTGAGTACCATTAAGGTGAAGGTTTCAAGATCACAGAATAAGTTTAAGCCATATTTAAGAGCAGAGAGGTCAGTTCAGAGCCTACTTAAACCTCCAAGTTGTGTGACCAAGAAACCAGTGAAACAGCTGTCGGTGACAGGCCTGCCAAATGAGGCTTCTGGAAAAAAAAGGCATGCAAAGAGGACACTGATCTTCTCACCCAAACAGTTGCTGCAAATAGTGTTGAGTTGATGTGAAACATGAAAGCCCTAGCAGGAGACATGCTTTTTGTGCTTTTTTGGCTAAACTTCTAACAGTAAACCATGAAGTTGTCATTCAGCCCTTGTCAGATGTAATATGTAAGCCACATGCAAGGCAGCTCCATACAGCTAAAAGGAGTACTGCTGTATAGCAGAGTTGGATTTGCAGTCTGCCATCAGGACAGCCAAACATGCATTGCTGAGGTGTGAATTATGAACGTCAGTTTCCAAATGGCCAAGGGGCAATAAACATTAATATAAACTAGACATGGGCCCATGCCAAATAATCCCGGCTCTCAGAGTGTTTAGATTGCAAACATTTGATCAGGATCCAAGCTTTGCAGCTGGCCTTATCTCTGCAGTGGCCAAGCCAAAAACTCAGGGTTTGTGGCCACCTGGCACATTTAGCGATCCAAGGATGCAGTGTCCGATTACCTGCTCCTTTGCCTCCTCCAGCTAACAGTCCCTTTTATCAACCATCCCTTGTGCTTCCTGTCTTGCCCTGGTATTCTTTCTCCAGCTTCAGGTTTTTTCTCTTTCTTATTCATACTGGAGATTCTCCAAATAAGGGACGCACTTTAAAACTCTGGGTAGAGTTATGCAGTATAGTGGAGAATTATCAACGGGAAGCATGGAGTCTGAGCATGAACTTTGCACCTTCCATGCAGGCCTGAAAAAGTGCACTAGGCTGCTGGGCTTGTGAAAAAGGGGTGGGCAAAAAGCACAAAACCACATTCAATCCAACTCGGAACACCTTCTGATGATTTAAAAGACATAGTAAGGCTGGTTAGCAGTAGGTGCCTGTGGGATCTGAGCCAGAAACTCCAACCGTTCCTGGGGTCAAAGACTGGATTCTGTAACTGTCTGTGTTTATTCTTTCCACTTCAGATCCCACTGACTGGGCTTCAGATGGAGATTGGCAGTCTTAATGTGTGCGGTTTTATTTGCCCGGATGTAATGTACAGAGAATCACTTGGACTTGCTTAAATACACAACTGATCCCCTTGTTTCACCTCCAGTAGCAATAGCCATGAAAGGAGTTATGTGATCACCTTGCTCTTGGTAGACTCTCCTTTTCTCCCTGGACCCTGGCCTTGCCCTGGACATTAAAGCAAGACCAACATTGTGATACCATAATTTCTGGGGGTTTTCATGTCTTCTGTGAAAGAAATTGTCAGACATGATCTAAATATAAAAGAATGCTGACTTTCACTGAACTCTAAGAGGTTAATTGGCATATTAATTATCAGTAATTAATATATGTATATACAGACAGAAGTGGAGATTTTATTGGTATGAAATTTGTCCATTAGCTACGCTTCAGACTCATCAAATCCAGTGTTTCTGAAACATTAAGACTATTGATCTACATTATAGATTTGTGATGTGTATTTAATACTGTCATCTTAGAACAAGCGGATGCTGAGCTTGCATCTGCAGTTGTCTCAGTTTCCTCTTCTCACTTACTGGCTGAAAAGTACACAAAATTTCATGATAATTTCACCCCCGGTTATAACCATCTCTGGTTTTGGCTGAACAGATTTCCTGAGCCTATATGTCTGGCTATAATTATTATACTGTTGACTCATGGTCATGTAAGGAAAAACTTTGTAGATTCCACACTGATAAAATATCTCCAGCAATCTTATCTGAACTCCTAGAAAATCAAAGTTTAATAATATTGTTTTAGACAGTCAAGCAAAATTTTCAGTTTCCAACTTTTTGAGAAATCACTCTGATCAATGATATTTAGACCTAGAACTGGTGGCAAGTCTTCATGGCTTTATATCTGAGCAGCGTATATATTTTCCCTCTGTTTTTCACTGTTGCCATCAATGTGGGAACATGCTAGACCAAGTTTTCTATACAGCCCTTTCTATACAGTCCCCCTGGACCAGAAGTATTCCTTTTTAACAAATCTGGACCTAGGACATATCTGGGTGTCTACATTTCCAGGGATAATCTCGAATGTAGACCCATCTCTTCTCTGTCCAAGCCTTACAAGAATCAACGGCCAGCATCATCAAAACAGTTCCTTAAAGTGTGGGTGTAGGTATAAAAACTACTCCATTAATACCACCCAGCTTTACGTCTCTGCTTATGTGGGAGTGCAGAATATGTCTGACAATGTCTCCAGCTCTTCAGGGATAAGCACTAACACTCTCGTGTTTTTTGTTTGGTTATGGGGTTGGAGTGAGTGGGAAGGGTTCTGCTTCTTTTTCAGCTCACATCTCACAAATCTGACAATACGTTGTCATCATGTTCTCCATCCAGACTGCTGCAGGAACCCCAGTTTCACTGCCTGTCTCATTGCTTGACTTTTTTTTCTTTTTTTTTCTTTTAATAAATTATTTTTTGCTGAGCAGGATTGAGAGGTGATGAGCTTCATAAGGGCTGTCCTGGCACACATGATCCTTGATAGTCTTACTGAGACTATGGGGCAACCCATTATTAGTATGAGGGATTGCAAGTAGGCAAATTATAGCGCAAATCTACCATAATGCATCTCCAGCCAGAAACAGACAGCTCCAGGTTTTGCAGTATCACCTACTGAGACGCCAGGAAAGGTTGGAAGGTCAAACTGTGAGCTGTTTCACTTTCATCTATTTGTGAAGGCCGTGAAATTCTTTATAGACATTTTAACAAATAATGCTTCAGAAATATATTTTCTCCTAAAATCCTGCTCCTTTTTATTTCTCAAGTATAAAAGCCAAAAACAACTCAGCACGCATGTTTTAAGTTGAATAAAAGAAGCTTGTAAGAACACATGTTTCACCCTTCCAGAAGGGTCATTATAAAAGAAGTAATGTTAAAAATAATTTTAACGTGATCTGCAAAAAAATGAACTCTTCATTTTTCTGCATCTTTTAAGACAACCTGAAATGTCTCTGAATGAAGCCTTGCCTTATCCTCCTTCTTTTCCCTTTTGCCCCACACCCGGCCTCTCCATCTCAATAAAGTGAAGGTTTTGGCACCTCTGGCTATAACTGAATGATGGGACCCTCAGTACTTACCAGCTCCATCTTAGGATGAAGTCAAGATGCATATTTTCCCTCCTCATTTTTCCCTTTTCCCTCTGGTACTATGCCACCAAAGGAAGAAAATCAGATGCCCAATTGTAATGGTCAAAGAGATGTTGCAGGATGTACCCCTCTGCTGCTCTAGTCTCCATTAACTATATTAATGGAGATCTTAAGTGACTACCAGTGAATTTCAAGGACATTTGAAATTATATTGTTAGTGCTCTGTCCTTAAAAAGCAAATATTACTAGGTATTTCAAGACTGTACCAGCAGAAGGATTAGGTATTGAACCTGGAGCTTCCAAGATGGGGGCAGGGGAAATTTAACCCCTTTACCCATTTGTTCAAATACATCTCAGAAATTACAAGCACAAATTGTATTTGCAAAACAGAAGAAAATATCCCTTGAAAATTTGACATCATGCTTCCTAAGGGTCACAATAGTACCTGTGGCTATTTCAGTTTATGACCACTTTCCCATCACCTTCAGGCCTAGATCTAAAAGAGAAGCAAAGGCTGGCAGGGGTTTCCTAATCACCATTAGCACCGCATGGTATCATACATGCAGTCTCAGTAATGCAACTACAGATAGAAGGTGCACACAGGCATACATGCACATCCAAATAACCACTGCATCTGGTCCCAAATTTACCCAAGCACCAACTCACCAACAGACATTCCAACAGACCACAGGGTGTATGAGGCAAGGACTGCTTTCTTAAAATTTATGTACTTTTCCAAATAAGAATATGCACACACATACATATAAAGAGAGCAGGAGAGAGACACCACAATATATACGTGAGTATACACACACATATTGCCTAATAAAAAATATGACTCTTTTTTTCCAAGTAAGGTTGTTTATTCTTATGAATGCTCAGAAGAAAAAAATAATAATGAATTCTAAAATTGATTTGGAACAGTGCCAACAGCAACATCTTTGCATTTCCTAGGTGTTTAGAGATCAGGGACTCTGTCAAGCCTGGCTATTGTGAGGGTAATCCCAAAAGGGGAAAGTGCAAAACTTCACCTTTCCCAGTGGAAATTTTGCAGAGGATGCTGCCACAACTGTGGCTGAATCCTGCCATCACTGAAAAGGAGAGTGAAAAAGCAAGCAGTGCCTGGCTTCAGCAAATGTGGAAACTTGCCATGTATTCTGTGCATCACTTTTATAGTCCTGATCATGGCATATGATAGAGGCCAGAAAACAGTGTCTTATCATCATTCCACAGGCAGCCTCTCTTTTAGTATGTACCCTGGGCATGATCCTGTCAGTTTCATGGGCACAGATACGGAAGAAATTATTTGCTCTTCTCTATAACCTATTTACAGGGATTTCTTCTGAACTCCCAGAATTTCCCCTAGAGTAGGACAGCCCCATGCTGTTCTCAGTTAGTGTTATGAATAACATTTTCCAACAGAAACAATGGCTGTGTTCAGCCCGAAAGATTTCTGACACAAACCCTTTGCCAAATGCAGCCCAGGATTTAATTTGGAATTTTGACTTTTGGGGCAGCCTGCTCCTAAGCTAGGGAGTCCAAGGTCATCAGCTCAACATCAGCTAGCTCTTCCCTGCTTGGCACTGGGAGCAGAAAAGCCCAGGAAGCCTTGGCTGTAAAGTAGGCCACAAACCTTGGAGTTGCAGGCAGCTGTTCAATAGAACCAGCTTTCTCTAGCACGAAGGAAAATGAAGAAAATGGCAATTTTGTTGAGCACATGTAGGTTCTGGGAAAATATTTAATCTGGAAAGTACCATATGTCTTCCTTTAGGAAAAAGAGTTCTCAGAACTTCTGGTTCATAGCAAATCGTGAAACCTTTTAGATTTTGGTTAAATTTGGTTAAAGTGAAATTTGGAAAAGATTGTTTTTCACACACCTAAAAAGCTACTTTACCACCAGTTTTCCTGCAGCTGCAAGCTAGGTCTAATTAGGCAAAGAGGTTGCCAAATAAAACTAATAGCTATGCTACTAATCTTTCTCACATCAGTGAAACTTAAAGAAAGTTCACAGCATCATTGATGTTATTGTAACTAGGCTTTGAAAGCAGGATAGGAAATAAATGTCATTGCCTTGTCAAAGAGATGTAAGTCTTATACTAGCTGTATATTTGCCCTCTGGACAGTAGAAAAACAGTGAAAAGAAAGATGAAAAAAATAGAATCACATGAAAAAATATAATAGAAAAATAAGGCAAATAACCCAAACTGTTTTATACTTATACCTAAGAATTTAAATTTCCGTTTACCCTACCCAGTCTTTAAACACAAGGATAAACTTCACAGGGATGCTGAGGAACACATCACAATAACTTCATTATCTCTTATCTCCAGAGCTCTCAGAGAAAGAGAATGTTCCAGTGTCATGTAATAGCCTCTTCAATGCTGCAAATAAGCCACTAGAACACTGACCCTAAAGCGCGACATACAGAGTACAATCCTGCCATCTGAGACACTCAGATTTGGCCACTGGAGAGCAGGATATGAAGGGTTTCTGAGCTGTTGCACCTGGTCCAGGACTTCCAGTCTGTGCAGATCACCAGAATCTCTATCTTCTTTCTACACAAGGAAAACAGGCTTACCGAGGCATGAAAAGGGAAACAAATTACCCACCTGTCAGTGAACTGGCAGGCTTTACATACAGATACCCTTTTGCGCACACATGCAGCAGTAAGTTGTAGTCCATTTGGCTGCACAAAATGTTCAATAATGCCATTGCAAGCCAAATGAAAACAAGGAGTTTGTCTTAAATCAAGCTTTTTATTCTAAATAAAATGAACCTGATCAGCAGGTGCTTTTAAAGAGGTTCCTTTTGTATGGAAATGCAACCCAATGTGGGAGACACATGCTTCATGCAAAGGTAATTAAAAAAGGAATGGTTTAGGTGAGAATATGGGACCCCGTGTCTTTCTTTGCATACTGTATTATAATGAAAGAGTGGTTTTCTTTTTCATACTTTGTGGAACATGAACCAGCAGGTCAGTTGCGCAAGATGTTTGCTGCTCCCATTTTTCCATTGCTCGTACCTTCGGCTTGGATAGATTCCTCTGAAAACCAGCTTTACAGAGCACCAAGTCAGGCAAGCTTGCCAGAGACACTGCATAGCCCAGCTAGTCAACAGGCTGCAGCAGTTGGCCCATGGTGGTAAACCGCTTCCCCTTAAAACTGGTGTCTTGAATTACTAAATAAATTCATCAGTTTCTAAAGATAGATGCAACAGAACGACAGCTCCGGGCAGGCCAATTACTTTGTTATATAAGAAACTTGGCCTTCTGGGCAATGTCAGAATTTGCCTGCAAAATATTTGGCTCAAGATCAACACTAAACTGGAGCTGTGATCGCTTCACTTTGTCTGACATCCACATGGTTTTCTCTAGTATGTGGCAGTCTAATCCGGTCAAGAGCTACATTTTGTTTGCGTCTTAGATTTTATCATCATTTTACATTTACATTAGTGTCCCTGTGAGAACGAGGCTGAGATAGTTTTAAAGAGGACTGAGCAAAGTGGACGGAGAAAGGTACCAAAAAATATAGCCTGAGATTACTATTTTAAATAAAATTCTTGTGTGAATTTCGAGCTTTTGTGGTGAAGAAGACAAAAGGCTGCCTGCCTTTACTGAGACCTGGAACTGGTAGGATGAGCATTAGCTGTGGTTGCAGACAAGCTATGGGAGAGTGGTCAGGCCCACCAGTCTTTTGAGTTGCAAGTACAAAGATCAGAACTCCAACCAAGGAGGGAGGTTTTTATAAAGAGATCAGCAGGAACCATGCTGCTGAGAGCTCTCCACTGCCCCACACTTGCAATCTGGCACATGAGCTCATCAGAAAAATAACTGATTTAACACTTAGCCCAAAGACTTAATCAGTTCAAAAGATTTTGGTTTTCTCTGATTACTTTTTGCATTGCATTATTATGAAAGACAAATTCCAGTGGAAAAAAAAGAGGTATTAATGAAATTGATAAAGAAATTTTTCTACTTTTTCCTTTTGCAAATGGTCAGTCCCATGTTTTGTTTGCATATTTTGTAGCTCTGGTCTCTGATTTACACATTTTTGACATATAACCAGAGAAAAACACTTTTTAAACCAAATTAAAAAATTACTTTTTTTGGTGCCCAAAATTGCCTGGGGGACTTATGACATAATCATGCTGAGACATGTAACTACAGAGAAATCTAACTGCCTCAAGTGTAGAAGGAACAAAGTTCTTCAAAATCATAAAGTAAAATCCAACTTCAAACAAAATCATAGTGCAATGACCTTTATCTGACTCCAGCTTCTGTTCTGTATGTATTGGGAATCAAATCGTGGGCTAACAAAGAATGAACTTGTTACCTTGCAAATGGTCAGCAGAAGGCCTTTTCCTCACTTCTGTCTTACTGAAACTTTCTACTGTGTAAGCAGGACAGCCTTTGTGAATCAGCCCTATGTTTGACTTATGCACAGAGGTGAATGCTATCCTGAAAAAAGAGAGAACAAAAGAGGTGATTCAGGCTAGAGACTTGCTACACTTAAATAATGGTTTTAAATTTTCAGAAGTCAGAGAGCAACTGATTAAATCTGCAGCTGTCTAGGTGAAAGCAAGTGATTGGTGGATCTCAGAAGATTTGGGACCAGATTCACCCATATGGTTTGACTCATTCTGACAATAGAAAACAGCTGTAAAACTGTCTCCCGGGCCAGAAAAAGTTGGGTTTATGGTTGCTTTGAGTCTCCAAGCATCTGATGAATATAGACCTTTGTCTCTAGAAGCATCTGAAAACTCAGAAGCTTATCTGCATTTCACAGCTAAATAAATTGTAATAGTAAATTTGAAGTGATAGTCCTTCGTGAGCTTTTTCAGTCATATTTGGTATTGAGTAATTGATAAGAATTTGAATACAAATTCTCCCTGTGCCAAGAGGAGGCTATATATTTTATGAACTCCATTTATAAAAGGAAGACCCTGCTCTGGGAACTCACAGTCTAGGTATAAAACAGCAGAAGGACAATTAACAATCAATCTAGATAGACAGAACAAGACGGACAGCGTGGGAAGAAAGTTTAAAAAGGAAGAGCAACTGAGCACTTTCACGCGGCTCATTTTCATGTCTTAGTAGATCTGCAGGGGGGTATTTGGGTTTTTATCTCTCCTTCTTTGATGGACTCAATGGGAAAACTGGGGGACTGGGGCTTTGAGGTTTCATGAGATGAGTATTTTGAGAGGAGATTTTAAAGAATAACGGGTAGGGCACAGTGGATTGGGTCAGGAAGGAAATTTCAGGCAGGGGGAGCTCTATTGAAGAATGCATCAGAGAAAGAGCTGGTGAAGCAGATGCATGCAACTGGAGCCAAGTAAATGAGGAAAGGGTGAAAGGGTGAGAGCAGAGCTCTTCCAGCAGACTTCCCATACTTCTACTCCCACTCCTGTTTCAAGCCTGAAATGGAATTAGAAAGCAGGGCAGTGTTGATGGAGAGAGGATTGCAGCGGCAAAAACTAACTCAGCATCCTCGTCTTTCAAAAATGACATATTTACTGTTCTGAATTGAAAGTTTAGATTAGATATTTTTTCTGTTTCCACTGTCTTGTACTGAAAGGTAACAGCATTTTCTAATTCTTTTTATAGATTCATATGCAAGAAGTCTGCTGTGTTTTCATGTTTGCTTGAGACAACTTGCATACTTGTGTTCTCTGAATGCAGAGACTCTGGAGACTGAGACCAAAAGAGATGCTTTATTGTTTGCTGTCTTGCTCAGTCTCTCTCCCCACCGCCCCCCAAAACTGTTCTCTTTTTCCTCTCTCCCCAATCTCTAAATGAAGTATTTCCAAATGTGCATTTTCTCAGTCTTGTCTGAATGTTCTTTAGATTAAAGGTCAAAAATACAATTCTTGTCATTGTGTAGATACCAAAGAGAATGGTAAAAATGGAACAGTATCTGTTCTGTGGACTACATTAAAAATAACCAAAAGCAACAGCTTTAGGACTGATTTAAAAAGTCATGCAAATGTGTAAAATCTAACAGCCTTAGGACACAGTTTAACACTTTGAGACATATTTCATACTTTTATAAAGATCCTTTAAAAGTTGGCAGGAGATAAATCACCTATTCCAATTATTTTGAAATTATGCAAGCTAGGCATATTGCAACCTTTGATCACAAGTACTTACTGAATTGCATATTCTCCAAATAACCCCTTTCAAGGTCACACTCAGATCTAGACCATAATGGCTTTCAGTGCATTGATGGTCTGAGGGCTTTCTGCCCTTCCACTGGCAGTAGTGGGAGTTAGACAAGTACAAAGAGATAGGAAACTCAGATTGCTTTGGGGCTAGTAAGATTTTGCACCCATTTTAAGAAACATTACATCAATTAAATGGCAATGCATTGACAAAAGAGGTAAGATCAGCATTTGAAGGGTTTTGTATTTATATATGCCTGTTTACCCATTCCTTATGACCAGAGGATCATCTTAAAATTTCACCAAGTTAACTAAAGCACTCGCTTTAGTGGAATACAGAAGGTAAAAAGAAAAATAATCACACAATAACAAGAAAAGCCCATATGATAGATATCAAATGGTATCAGCAGGGTATTCTTCAGCTGTTCTTATTGACACTATAAGGAGTGTTATGCTCTCTGCAAATATGGGATACATACCTATTGGCCATGGGAGCAAAAGAAAAAAATTGGTCATTTAGTTGAAGTGATTCAGTAGACAATGACATTTTAGCAGTAAAGAGAAAAACTTAAGTGCCCTTCTTGAAATAAGCGTTACATACATGTACATAGTAATATATTCTCCAGCTGCTGAGAGTTAGTGCAAGATCAACGTTCTTTGATACGGATACTTCTGAAAAGGTTATTCAGTGCTTAAAAGAGTACCTGTCACTTGCATAATTTTAATAGAATTAGCAGACAGTTTGATGGGATTACTTCATCTCATGATAATCCATCTTCTCTGTAATACTGGAAGTTTTTGGTGACAAATGCAGCTACTGGCTTAAACATTTTTTTAAACCTCATTTTTAAAAGTCATTGTGTCATTGAGTATTGTTATTATTAGATACGGACACTTGCCAAAATCCAGAACTGTGAAGTCCCAGCTAGAGAGAAATTTGGGACTGCACAGCTTTCCACTTTGAATCTATCTCTCATTAATTATAATTAATTATTATTATTTCTTTTTTTATTGTTAAATGTGAATTCAAGCAAGAAGTACACAGAATTAAAGTGCCCTGAAATATTTATAAAATAGAGATGTCATTGGAAGTGCAGATTAAAGGATAGGCAAGGAGAACTGGGAAAATAGGGTAGAGGTTATCAGGAACAACTTTCACCTGGCAGTGCAGTAAAATATTTGACCAAGATGAATGTCCTGGAAGACTCCCGCCTTCCCAGGAGTTTTAAGGTAAGGGCTTAAGAAGGCAGTTAGCAGAGAACAGTGAGAACCAGCGTAGATAGTTTTCTAGGATCTGTCTGAGGTTTAATTTCTAAGACTTTGTACAACCATATGGTGGGGAAATGCCTTCTTTGCTTGGAAAAAAGAATGGAAAAAACATGGAAAAAGACCACCACAGTACAAAATTAGAACCAGTGCAACTTCTGCTACAACGAATCTTCTGCTACTGATTTAGAGTCTGTATCTGAAGCAGAAAGGGGAAGACAAGAACCCATCTCTGTCTCCCTCTTTTTCATCTGCCATTTTGGCTTATAGGAGTTTTTGTGAGCAAGAAGAGTAGCCTCCATTGTTAAGTGATGCACAACTGAGCCATGACGGGCAAGGACAAAAGTGACCCTCACGCTGTGCAGTCATCACTGAGACTCTGGCAAATCCTTTGGAGGGATGGAGTGTAACAATTGGTACAGAAGAAGGAGTCTTAGAGGACCATGAAGATATAAGATAAGTGATGAAATGGACCCCAGTGGTGTCTATGACAAGATAACAGAAGTTTCTTGTACCCAGAAGTAATGTTTCCATGGCCACCTCCCTATGGGAATACCATATACTCTTCTTGCAGGTCTAAAACAACTGCCAAGCTGGAGGGTATAAAGTAGTAAAGTTGCTTTTGAGGACTTCATGATTGCTAACTTATTTAGCAGTTCTCCTCTGTATGTCCTTTGAGGTTTAGATACAATCTTCCCTCCCAAGTCAGATCATTACGACCATTTAGGAATCTGATTTCATTTCGAATAAAAAAAATGAATATCAACCTGGGATATCAGAGATAATCTAAGGCTGAGGCAGTACCTGCCACCAAAGAAAGAGATCATTTAAAACCATCTCAACCTATGAACATATGAATCTTTCTGAAGTATCTTCTCTGATTTAACAGAAATAGTTTCAATCACACATTTGAAATTCCATATGTAAAACTCTAGCATTGGTGAAAATCATATTTATTATGAAAAGTTACATTAATTTGTAGCTGATTTCTACATGAACTTGTATATACACACACAGAAATAAGATTGTTCTTAGACCTGGGCATAATATATGTAGTCTAAGAAAGGGTAAGAAAGAGAAGTGTTGTGAAAATATATAAGCAATACAGTATTCCCAGGGAGCAGAAACAATCTCAATTTTTGCAGTCTTATTCTTGTGTAGCCACAAGAAAGTAGAAAATGTCCTTCATCATAGAGACAGAATGTCTTACATTTCTTAGGTATTCCTTAGTATGATCTTTTATGCAGAGACCGTCAAAACATGCAAAGAGAAAAGAAAAAAATATAAACTGGATGCTGAAGACTGTGACAGGTGAGGTTCTATTGAAAGTATAGTGAAAAATGAAGAAAGCAAGGACAGCTTTTATTATCTCACATGGACTAATGCACATTTCAGTTGTATGTGGTGCATAGAATATAGATGAGATGTATTTGCAACAGAGAGCAAAATGTAAGAAAAGCAAGAAGACTCTTCTAACATAGAAAATGTGGAACAGACTTATCTGTGCAGCATCCTCACTGCAGTGTTTCTAAAGGAAGGAATCTTTACAATTAGAAATCACCTTGGTGAGCTGAAACACAAATTACCCAGAAGACTGGCTGGAAATCTGAACAGTTTTAAGTCTAGGTAGCACTTGGGCATTTTTATAGAGGGCTTTTCTCTGGATGCTCTCGAGTGTAACAATCTGAATCCCTAGGAGAAACCATGCTGGCAGACTCAAGGGGCTAAAGCAGACTCAGCAGAAAGTGCATTCCTGGTGCCATCAAAATAAGAGAAAGCTCC
The DNA here is from genome assembly GCF_963264785.1 of Psittacula echo. Taxonomy (NCBI): domain Eukaryota; kingdom Metazoa; phylum Chordata; class Aves; order Psittaciformes; family Psittacidae; genus Psittacula; species Psittacula echo. Next base: position 64,722,922 of record NC_137735.1, read on the forward strand.
CTTCAGTTCTTCTCACAATGCAGCCGTACTTGCAAACCTCTGGACAAGGTGCTGTGAGGGTCCAGACAGAGAGTGAGGAAAAACCTTGAAATCAACCAAAACAGGACTGAAAAGAGAAAAAAACGAGGAATAAACTGGTGAGTGATCCCATGTAAACATAATGCAGTACAGAGTAGGTGAAAATGATTCAGTGAATAGGAATGGGACACAGATGGTCAGGCAAGTTCATGCAAATATCAGAGAAAATACAAACAATGGTCATAGCTCGTGTCTCTTTGTAGCTCTCATTCAGTTTCTGAATATGTATGGACCTCCATTAGGCAATTTTATGGACTGTGTGTAGGAAAAACTCAGCAAAGACAGTTAAGCAGCTACAGAAATTCCTGCTAACACTCTTCCTAAGAGCATCAGCTGTTTGGCATCATGACCCTATAGACAGAAGGAGAGCTTCTGAGTAACATATCTACAAGATGAAGAGCACTTCGTTTCTGAAAAAGTTGCTCTTTAAAATTGGGAAGAAGTTACATAATTTAAATGCAATAACTTTGATTTTCTGTTTATCCATATGTGTCTGACCCAAAGGCCTGCGAATGAGGGTCAACATGTTCTCCCCTCTGCTTACCATTTAATAGAATTTGCAACCCTGTTTTCAATTAGTTTGGAAAAGAATGCCAACCATATGTGGTTTTAGTAGGTTTGAGTTCTTGATGAGTTTGGTTCACAACATAATATTTGTGTTACTGTGTTAGAGCACAACCTTTTCTGGGGCTTGACTCCTTTTTCTATAGCCCATGGTGTGAAAGAAGAGTCCGCAAGGTTAACTCACAGATGCTAAGAAATTCTATTTTTTTGCCTTCAGAAAATTTTGAAACTTCATTTTACATCTGAATGGCTTGTTTTTTTACACATATTCTGTCTTCATTATTTGTGTGTTATTGTGAATGTAACAGAAAACATCAGTGAACACCGTAGCTCTGCTTCAACAAGTGATTCAGCCTTTGAAGAAAATCACTGCTGTTTATCTTTGTTCCTGTAACTTTTAAAATGCTGTCTTACTTGAATTTGTAATTGAACTTAATCTGATGTTTAAAAGATCTAGATATTTAACTATAATTAAATGTTTATTCAAGATATCTAGATGTTGCTTATTTTACTAGCTATTATGTTGTAGATAACTGCAGCTGAACAGTTCTTTTCTAGTTTACAGTATTCAGTACATGAGTAATTATTCCAACATACATGCATCAGAGAGTAAATGAGTATAGGAACAGTCTTTCCTGTGGCTAAATTTTTGTGTGGTAAATATATCCTCATGTTAAGGACTTGATAGAATACATAAGGCAGAGAACATGTTATGTATTACCACTCTTGGGTGGTCTAGTACATCATTTCTACAGCTCAAAGCCCCTTGCCATTTAGTGAAGATACAATACAGTATTCTTCCATGACTATTTACATTCCCTTTTTTGCAGCAACATCAAATGCATACATTAGGCATGTCTTCCCTCTTGTCTTTTTTTGATCTCCTTGAAGACAGATTTTACTATGGTGTCAAAATATAGTACAGTCCACTCATTCAACAGACACAGATCTTATTTACAGAAGTCTTATTTATTGTAGTGAGAAAGAGAGCATATTCTTGAAGAATAGTCATGGAAGAAAAACTGAAAAAAAAAAAGCATGAATAGCAAGCTTTAAAAAATAAATCATTGGCTCTTTTATCTCACCACTGTCTTCGTATAGCTGGGGAAATGATTAAAAAGATATTTTAGAAGAGAAAATCTGAGAAGTCCTGCAAAATTCACTGTTTTTATTTTAGGGTTTTCTGAGCAGGCAAGTTCTGCAGTCCTTTTGAAACTCAATTATAATTTAGCAGGAAGAGGCAAAAGAGAAAGATTTTAAATCCTCACTGGAAATGGAAGTTACGGAGGGACTCTATGTAGGGTGAAGATAATGAGACCTTTTTGTAACAGATCTATCCAGGGAAGATGCTGCATACAATTCTTAAATGAGTACTTAGTTCAACCATATTTTAGAAAAAGTCATACTCAATTTCTCATTTGCAAAACTAGTCTTGACTTTCATTGGGGAAAAAAACCCTCTAGTTGTTCAAGACCAAATTAAAAAACCAAAGAAACACTGGCACTCTTTGCCATGGTACTTAGATGCTTCCACTTAAAAACACTTTCTTTTAACGATCTCAGAGCACGGTGACCATGAATCAAACTTCATGATGACTATGCAATATACTTTAGATTATGTCTGGAACAAGCAGAATGACTTGCAGTCAGAAAATGCTGATTTGTCAAAATGAGAATGGGCTTTGAAAAGATTTGTTTAGATAAGGTTGAGTGTGTTGGGTTAATAAGGTTGACATGCATGTTTTGACTTTTGCAGCTGACAGATCAAATTATATGCCCATATAGGAACGATGGAAGTCCAACTGGGGGTCATGCAATTGTTTTGACCTTAATGAAAGCAGACACTCAATTTTTTAAAAGTTTATTTTGAGGTTTGGATAATGAAAATGCTCGGAAATTTAGTTTTGTGGGAGCTTAGAGTTATCAACATTTTGGTACATTTCAAGATGAAAAGAAAGTGCTTTTTGTTAAAAATTTTTCAAGTACTGAAATTTAAAAGGATTTGAGATTTTAGCAAAGTTAGTTATGGTATCAGGTTTTCACAACTTTGACGCTGGTTCTGTAAATGTTATTGCATATGTTAAAATTTAAATATATAAGCACCCAATATGCAATGAACAAAGTCATGATCTTAATTATATATGTGTTTGCAGAGCTGGGGTTTTGCAGAAATTTAAAAAACCTGTCCATCTGAAATGAAATCAGTACTTTCTGGTGTGATTTTGCAATTGTATATAAGCCATGTCCACCATGTCAACTGTTACTCGCAAGCTTAGAGACACAGAAACCTGAACACATTAACACTCTGGATAAACAGATAAAGCAGATCTACATATGCTATTCCTCACTGCAACTAGCTATTTTAGATATGTTTAACAGATTCAAAATATTCAGGGAAATATTTAATATGTAATTACTGTAAACTGGCCAGTATGGATAATAGTGTAATACCAACCATTGCTGAACTGTGAATTATCGTATTTAGAATCACATTCAAAATGAAACCAAGTGAAAATATATAAATAGTCTATACAATTTTCAAACTGTCCTTGGAATTAGCAATACTATACTTTTTTTTTATACATATCTAAAAGCAGTAGGATATGGTCTTTTACTCCAAAGAGAGCCCCTGCATATCCAAAATTGAACAGAAATTTGTTTTACAGCTGGGTCAAGGTTTAGGGACAGAGTGGGCAATAACTAAAAGCCACTTGTAATAGCAAGGATGATTTCATATAAAGCAGGAAACAACTCCAATCAGATATTAGAGAAAAAGTGATGTTAGTGGAGGATAAGGGGGACAAAAAGGCAGGTAAAGTAAAAAAGAAAAAAGATGCCATCATTAAAATTTGCATAGACTTTAAGGCAGCCTGATAGACAATACAAAGTGGAAAAAAGGCTAATTATCTACACAGTCAGCAAATATGGTGAAAGGAATTAGCTATTTGCACAGATACAAAATAGGCTTAGACATCAAAGACAGAGGGTAATTTTGAACTTCAGAAAGTGGTACGCAACTAATGGACCTCTACAAGGGTAATCATTAAGGATGAATCTGTACCATTTTTATACCAGTGACCTAGAAGAGGTAATGCAACTCGCTGACAGTGTAGGAGCTAGAGTGAAAGACCAGTTATCGAGTGAAATTTGACTTAGACTAGAAACTATGTAGGTTAGAGTAGAGCTGAGACTATTAGTGACAGAAATTAAACACACACATCAAGCAGATGTGCAATAGAAAAACCTAATAAAGAGAAGAATCTCAATGAAGTAATTTAGAATAGAAATTTTATTAGATTCTAAAGTTAAATGACTGACAAAATTACCATAAATATAAGTTAGAATAATCTTTTCCAGAAGACAAATATTACTGAATATTCCAACAAATCTTATGCATCGTACAAATATATTTATGTAAATATATCCACACTAGAAAAGCACTCCAACTGTAAAGGTAACTATCAGTCAGCCCAAAACTTAAATGAGAGTTAGGTAGTTTTCATTTCCTTGTTAAATAAGATAGAGATTGGATGTGGTACTGTATACACACAAGGCAGATGTAAGCATCCCAAAAATGGAAAAGTCAAATTTTTTTCTTATACATTCATGGGTTATCATTATAATACATGAACTAACCAGGTAGATAACCTCACAGTTACATGGATTTTTTTGTATTTCTCATCAACATTGTCTTGTTCTACATTTTGTGAAAGTTATAAATGTGAAGTTTTTTACAAATTTTCAAAAACTGAAGGTGAAATTATACTATCCATGCTTTTACCTTTTAAATAATTTGTAAAGCCAGCATATTTTTATGCTGATAATAAAACATCTTAATTAATACAGTGACTCTTATTAATCTGAATTTATATGCAAAATGTAACAAATATAATTCACATTATATAATTACTGTATAAGATAATAACAATTTTGTTATCCTGGAAGCTTCTAAATCATGATGAAATTTTCTGTACTGCAAACTGCTCTTGGCTAAAATATTTTCTTTTCAAATGCATAAGATGAAAATTGTTTCAGTCTTTGACCTGTGAGCCAAGTTCCCCAAAGTCTGATGCAAATTAAAATGGCTGAGTTATAAATATCTCTGAAACTAGGTTTATAATGGAAACCCAACCAGATCCTTCACTACAGCAGTACTCATGGGGGCTGTTAGGGCAGTTTATAGAGCTATCAGCAACAAACTATAAGTTAATGAGGAGGAGCCATTGACTATAATAAAGCACCCCTAAACAAGAAGAGAGCATTAAAAAATTCAGGAGCATTTCCTATTGGGCTTTCCATTAGCTATGTCCCTGTATATATGGATTCTTTGTTCCTTATTCTGCTTCAGGAAAACATTGCCTTAGCTTCTTGTATTTTCCTGTGCTGAATTCAGCAAGTATACATTCGTAGGGCTGAGGAAGGGATGTGTGTGAAATCTAAAGTTAGACGACAGTTGTCAAAAAACTATTTACTACTCTCGTCTAATCTCAACCTTCTGTCTTTTCTCCTTATTATTAAATGACTGGGAATGCACAGTGACAGTAAAATAGAGTTAGAAATGGCTTCATTTGACTTTTATGCCTTTTCATATCAATCTGTTCCAGCAGGGTTTATTGTCAAAATTTGAACATGGCATAGAGTACAGGTGTCTAGGCCACACAATCAGTGCTTGCAAAAAAAATGCTCAAAGACATGGCTTAGTTAATGTTAGGGAATAGGGGCAACATGGACAAGGGAGACAACTGACATTATTCCAGTTATAAAAATGTATCACTAAGTAAATTTCATGCACGTTATGACTGTCATTATAAAGCCAACATTCAATGTAGAAGACATAACAGAAATATTCTTCTCAGTTGAGAAGTGATTTGTAACAGCTCAGAGCGATCAGGGTTTTCTTTTTCAATCAGAAGTCATTGCACTCCATTTTGGAAAAGATATTTAAAAGATCGAGATTGTGTGAAACTCACTGGTAAATAATGGTGCTGAAGGTAGATGTGTGCACCTCTGAACACACCTTGATTATTTTACACTGGGACATACATGCTGCAGGAAGTGTTAAATACATCCCATGGCTTGGCTTGAGACATATACATCAAGAAGAAAGCAAATGACAAACTAAGCCCCTCAATAATTTTTTTTGCTCTTTTTATTGGCTATGTGAATACTTTTCTGCACTGCATACATAGACTTCTTAGCAAGAGTAATGAAAGATAATTTGAACAAGATGCATGCTTCATAAAAAGATGCATATAGTTTTCATGTGTCTGGCTTAAATTAGTGAGTTATTTAAGAATGTGAAATAATTCATTCCCTCCCAAATACTATTATTTGAAATGCAGTAGCATAATGAACCCTCTATAAAATTAGACCTCCTTCGGGACTGCATTTTCTACCTGTTGCCTTCGCTTACAGGATTGCTGCCGTGTTGGTTTTCTATTTCTGCATGGCCCTCTGTGACATTAAACTGTGATAGGCAATGGCTAATGCTAAGTTGGCTATGGTGTTTCACAGTTTTGCCCTAGACTGCAACAAAAATGCAAGCCTTCAGAGTGCAGGAACCGAAATCCCCTTTTCACAAATGGGGTTGTGCTGAAATCTGTTTTCTCCAGTGTCAACCATGGTTTGTTACAGTGTCCTTTCCTGCATATAGGGAATGAAAAGTGAAAATAGAGAAAATAAGCAATCTACATTTCCCAATATTGTTTGATCACATCCCACTCTGATCTTCAGCTAAGGATGTGACAACAGTTTATGCCCTTAAAAATACAGACGATGTGATAGCTTCAGTGGTGCTGTCAAGTTAGGTGCCTGCTACATGTCTGCTTGGGACAGCAGTTATGGGAAACCTACTAACCTGGTCTTTCATCAGTGTGTCTGCACCTATTATACATTACACTGGAGGACTTGCTGATGCAGACTGAGATTGCTCTGCACCCATGATTGCAAATGCGGACCTTTGCCCTCTCCAGGAACAGGCACTGCCTGCTAGCAAGGGACATGCCCAACGTCCATCTTCTTCAGCTTTTTATGCTCCTTTGAGGTGAGTGGCCACAATCTGCTGAGGGATTAAAGCACCAGGTTGGAGGAGTGTGAAGGGGACATGCTTGCCACCCTCTGAGGAAGGGAGACTCCCAGTGTGCCTCTTGTTTCACCACTGCTGTTAACAAGGATGCTCATACAGCAAGGATACCTTGCGCTTCTGCTGCGAGCTGGAAGCTGTGCATGATATGGCTCTAGTGACAAAAAGGGTTATGCGCCAGTGATACATAAATCGCTGTATTGTATACAGCATGAAGAACTCCTAAGATAAAGAATCTGACTTAATTCAAGCATCACTTTTATCCTGCTGTATTTATAGGAAGTCTAAAAGATCAAGACACAAGACCCTTAGATGTCATTACAAATTCTTTTGATTTTTAATCCTACAGTTATTTGTGTAATGGTGAGTAGAGAGAAAAAATAATCCTTTAGCATGTCTGCTGGGCTCTTCAGGCACAGCATGTTCATAGATTTACTCTATATACTTCATATGCTACATAATTGCAGTGGAGAAAAAAAAGAGAAGATTTCACATTTAAACTAATTTAAATTCAAAACCTCTAATATGTCAGGTCACAGAAGGCATGTACACATTTAAATAGGACTGCTGCTTTGGAAACCAAGTAGCTCTGAAGTACATCTACATGTTGCCTCTAGACTCCATGGAGCTCCATTAGGTAATGTTTTAAATATAAAGCCACTTAATGAGGAATGTTCATAAATGAAAAATGCTCACTGCCTATAAAATGCTTGTTGAACAGTGGTGCCCACCTATTTTTAGCACATGGAAAAAAAAAATCACATTAATCCATATTGTTGTGAAACTCCTGGTCTGCCCTTGAGAGTCCTTTCTATGATTTTGTATAACAGGCAGACTTTTAATTTTATAATTTCCCAGTTTTTTAATAGGGAGCTAAAAAGTAGGGGAGCAACAAATGCAGAATGACTTAGGTTTGAGGTGCTTTAATAACAGCATAACATTTCTTTATTGGGAGCCATATGACTAGCTGTTAATAGTTATTAATTCCCTTAAGGAAATTTAAATGTTGGATTGACAATAATATGCCGATTACAGAGCCAAAATTTCTACAGTGACAGACCAGGCAGAAGGTACTCTCAGTAAGAGACCACTGTTATTAAATACGCTGTCACAGAAAATTAGGCCAAAAGGAGATCACACTTAAAGAGACTGCACAGCAAGACACACCCTTTTAAATTAGACTGTCCCCCTGCACTCCACAGAGCTCGTTCTGCGCTGAAGTTTAATTTAATTCAATGCAACTCTTGCTGTAGTCAACCTTTTGGCTTCCACCATCTTTTCTCATGTTTTGCATCTTATGGAGACTATTTTTAAAGTTAATTAGCTTATCCAAAATAAAGCAGAGAAAGATGCATATCGCAAACTAACGTTTAAAAACATTATCATATGAAATAAACTACACAATGGTTGCTGTTATTTTTTTCTGTAGCAACTGCTTTTCTAGGAAAAAATAAATGGATTTACAAGAAAATTATTTTGAAGTCTTTATTTATGCAAGTCCCTTCAAATTATTTTTCTTTTTCCTTCTTAAAATGAACTAGAAATTATGGAAATGAAATATTAGATAATGAGAAAGAAGGCAAGTAGAGGCTAATGGAAGCATAAGTGCTAAGCAGAATGATTTTACAAAGACAAAATCTTGACCAACAAATGAGTTGGTCAGTCTGCTGTCAGGATTTCACTTGGTCCCAATCCTGTAGGCTGCCACACAAAACTCTTCCAGACAAGAAGATATGATTATTTAGGAATTATCTTAAGAAAAGCTATGGATAGAATGATACATGATCTGCTTAATAGGACCTGGCTAAACATTTGGAAATATACAGTACAGTTGATTATTATCAATTCATCATTTGAGTAGTATTTACACACCTTAAGCAGTGCTGGTGACCTCTGTGCTAGGCACTGCATAACCACCCTGAAAAAGATGGCTCTTGTCCTCAGAGATTTACAATCCCAACTAACAAAATAGAGCTACACCAGAAGAGAAAAACTTGGATGAACACCTAACTGCAGCTAAAAAGGAAAATGATGCATCAAGACCCCCAATTTGACACACTTCCTTGGGAAGTCTGTTTATATGTGTCTGCCTTTCCCATGGGTATAATGTAAAAAATGCAGACTTGCCAAAATGCAGACTTCCTGCCATTTACATGCCAAACATGAAAGCAATAAAGTTACACCGGGTGTCCTGTGTGTAAGCAGAAGAGAAACCTGCTAGGAGAATCCGCAGGGCCAAGAGGTACCACACAGAAAATGACTGAAGTATAACAGAATGAATGTTTATTTCCAGTTTCAGAATCTCTACCCCATCAGGTTGCCTCTTATAGTTAATGTAACTTGCCTGTGAATAGGGGGAACACCTGACAACATTCTTCTTAAGAAAGCTGAAAATTAATGACGTAGTTGAAACTGCTGTGAAATAAAAACAAAAATTTGAAAACCACTCAACAAGTTGTTCATGGCTTGCCATGAAACGTGTCAAGACGTAGTCTAAGCAGACCTGTCTTGCATCTGATACTGAAGAATGTTTTCATTTACCGCTCATGTAACAAAATACATTCTTAAACTTTCAGACAACACAAAAGGGAGTAAAAACTTCAGAGTATAGGATTAGGAATCAAAGAGTTCTTGTCAAATTATATAAATGGTCTGAAATACAATAAGAAACATTTCAGTAGAGATGAGTGATAAGTATTCCACTTAAATAGGCATAATCAGCTGCACACAATCACAGAAGGAATACTGATGTGGTAGGCAGTAACTCTGCAAAAAGAGCCTGATGGATTGCAAACTCAACATGAGTAAAATAAACAATAGTTACAGTTGGAATAAACCAAGTTTCATGCTGAAGCGCATAAATAGGAGTGCTATATATACCAAATATGAAGTAATCCTTCAACTTTACTCCTCACTGATGAAATCCATGCCCACTTTGAGGCATCTCTTCCTAGGAAAGATATTAAACCAACACAGAGAGCAAGGAAGAAATCATCAGGGAGCTAGAAACATGGTCTATATGAAAATACAGACTTTGCTTTTCTCAGAGAGGGCTGACAGAGACCCAATGGCTATCTTCAATCAGGAAAAACATCAGGAAAAAGCTTTCATACTCTGGAGATTGCATCATTTATTTTACAAACAAGTAGATGTTACAGGCCTGAATCTAGGCCTCTGCTACAGGCTGTCAGGGAAGATGCTGACCCTTTGCAGTACAACTTGTTTCTGCTGCCAAGGGCTGCATCCCTGGAGCTGGTCTCGCACCTGCCTGCCAGCTAGCCCAACTCCTGTGCACCCTGCTGGGAAGAGGCAAAGCAAAAAATGATGCTGCATGTAGACAGGAAAATGCCTTGAAAGCCTGTCTCTTGAAAGGCTGGGTAAAATTATCCTCCATTTCATCTGTGACCTTAGTAGCTGTAACAGCGTTCTTTATTGCTCCTTAATGTGTAGCATTCTTTTTTCTTCATGTCACTGAACTGGCTTTGCATGGACCTTTGTGAGCATGACTGGGCAAAATCCCTACCGATTGTGTCTATCCACTCTGTGCAGCTTCTGTGCCTGAGATTTGCCATACTGTAATGTTTCTACCCACTTAAATACACCAGATACTGCTCGGCTGCTTTAAACCAACATCTTTTTAACATGAGACTATTTCTGGAAGGTTGAAAAATGTCCAGGGAATAAGGTTCACTTGCATTCACAGGCAGGTTGTTTGTACATGTTTATTAATCAGTTTATAAAACACAAAATCAACAACAAAACATTTCTGTATCTTGTCAACTTCACCTGGCATTTACAGAGAAAAACCTAGCTATGATAGGAAATATCTGTCCAAGTGGCAAGCTTTTAGGTATTCTTAAGCAGAAAATATACAAATTTCTTCAAATGCTTAAGATTTTCCATTGATTTTCTAGCAAATTCTCCTCTGTGCTGTTCTCATTTCAAATGGCTCACACTAGGAGAAGTATAGATTAGCTAAGATTTTTTTCGGTCTTTCAAAAATATACTCTTTTAGATCAACATTTTGATTAGTAAGAAACAAAATCTGAAGAAATGACCTTTTTGTACTTTCCATAAATCAAACCCAAGGAAAAGAATTGAAGTTTGTCTTTTTTTTAAAACAGAAAATGAAAACTTTCACAGTTGGCGACTGACTTTGGAACACTGAGGACCTGGCTTCTAGTAAGGTTTTTTCTATATTTTTTCATATTCATATAATTTAGAAGAGTAATTAACATCTGGCCTATGTTTGAATGAAAGAAATAGGCAGTCAAAAAAAAAAAAAAAAAAAAAGTAGAATTGGGATTTTAAGCACACATAAATCCAAATTCAGCATAGCACACCTGGAACAATTGCTCTGTATATGATGAAGATATTCAGCTCCTTTAAATGTGTACATTATCAAGCTTGATGTCTGCATCTAAGGTGATCTCTTTCTAGACTCTTTCTAATTAGTGGAAGGAATCACATCTGGAGAGAAATTAAACCATCCTATGTTAGCCACCTACCTTAAAAATGAATATTTTTTTTCATTATATTTGCTAGCTGTGGAAATGAATAGAGCCTGTTTCTTCCATTTGGTATAAAAAGGAGTCTAAAAAAGTATAAGCATCTTGATGTCTACACTGAAGAACTCTGAAGTGTTGAAGATGAAACCCAGCCAATAAAAGTGACCCACAGAGTGCTCATGTGCACTAGATCAGAGCCTTATTATCCTCCAGGTAGAAGACTTGACAAATTTCTTCCCACCAGCTTAGTCAGTCACACAATTAAATAATGGTGACTGCGTCTGAATTATGTCAGCTGAATTTTATTTACACTCACAGTTGCAAAGTTTTCCAGTTGCCTACTGGAAAAAAATAGCTGAGCACAAGACCCACTCTGAGCTGTAAGCTGTAAAATGAACACTTACAGTTAGATAGGACTCCATGACTGTCCCTGGGCAAGGCAAAGTAACAGACACTGTTCAGGACAAGCAGTTGCAGAATTTTAAAGCCCACCAGGTAAATATTCTGCTTATTCCATGCCTGCTGACACAAGAGATAATTGCCAGTAGCTGTAATGAGTTGAGGAGTTACAGTAGATAATTCAATGTGCTGCACAAATATATGTGTTCTTCTATTATTCATACTATGACATTTGTTGGTTGTCTCAGGAGTAACAAGTGAGGCCTCTATGGCTCATGAATTACTTGAATTATACATGGTTATGGGTAGGCAGTCGCCATGTACAAACTGGTTTTGAATCATGCTTTTCCTGGGGGCAATATTTCTCATGGTAACTAGCAAACTTTTTAAGCCCATTGGAGCCTGCTGTGTATTAGTAATTACTACTATGGCAGTGATCCTAGCATGTGTGCTTTCTGGTAGACGTGGGAGATAATGAATGTATACATGTTGATAGATGGGAATCGGCATTTGTATTTATTCACATTCAAAAAGCTATCTACCTCACTTTGAATAAAAATTATTACATCAAACTGCTAAACAGCTATCTGCCATCCAATTGTCACTATAAATAGCAGTTCACAAGAGGGAGGTGGCAGTAGATCATATTTTTTACATTTGGAACTGTGCAATCATTTCCTAGCTAACAATCGTGCTTTGGGAAGATAACCTACATTCTCAGCTTTAGGCTGTTGTTTCTAGGTAGCTCTTTAGTATCTTTTAGTAGTTCAGTTTTATGAACAATACTGCCCATCTATTGGGGAAATGTAGATGAAAACCCATTAATACACTATTTGCTTCATGAATACAGCACAATGGCTTTACCAAAGGACAAGACTTTTCTAAAAATGCTAATAAAGTTTCTATTGTTTATTAAAACCCCATTATTTTCCCAGAATCCACTTTTACAAAAGGAATTTCAAATGTTGCACAGTCTGTTACTGTGCATGGAACATTTCACATCACTGAGCTATCTAATTTCAAGTTTTCTTTAATGTTTTTTATAAAGAGGTCATAAAATCCTGGCACAGACAGACTGTTGAAGCCTTGGTGCAGTAAATGGAGATCCTGCTTCTCCCTGGCTTGGGCAGAGCAGCACGCCAGGAGCATGAAGTCTGAGCATGGAGCAGGCTGGTCCTGGGGTTGCCAGGCTGCCAGCAGGCACTGCCTGAGAGAGCTAGCCCACTGGAAGGGATCACCCACAGCTTCTCTGTCGAGTCTTTGGAATCCCTGTGTTAAGACTAAATATTCATGTTTGGTAGAAAAGAATAGGGCCGGCAAACTTCATTACCCTGGGGAAGCGTAGGTTAAATCATGACAGTAGGTCTGTATAAAATGTTTGCTCTGCTGGACAGGAAAGATTCTCCAATTTTCTGTGCCAGATAGTGCAAGTGCCCTAACACTGTGAACTAACTGACCACTCACATCTGTAATGTCCAGAAGCTTCGTCTAAATCTCACTGAGTTGAAGACATTCCATGAACTAAGTAAATGGTATTCTTTGCCCCCCACCAAAAATTTGCTCTATGTAAACATGCTACCAGGGAAGCTGAGTATCAGCAAAATACATTAGAACTGTCTCCTTTTCTTCCTGCAAAGACAAGAGTTGCTTATTACATCATATTTTCTAGTGCTTTGTCCAAGTGCAGCCTAAAATTTTGAAACACTTTGGAAAATGAGCTTAATAAACCTTGTAGTCTGGGTATCTATTACCCCACAAAGTAATATCTAGTGGATTCAAGCACTGATTTATCCTTTGTTTACCCAACTCACAATGGATGCAGTGAGAGGATAGGAGTCCTGTTAGGAAGAAGGCACTGTTAGGATTTTTTTACCATATTGATTCTTCATGCTGATTCAGAACTGATTTAAAAATCCATTGTTAATTTTTCCCTGGGAAGATATTTAAAGAACATAGTGATAAAGGAACATATCACTACTTGGCAATAGGTACAGGAACTTGCTTTATTTGATAGTCATTGTGATAGGAGGAAAATTAATATCTGTTGTAAGACATTAATCTGTGTAAAAGCAAATAACTCTTGAAGCCACCTCAGAAAAAAAAAAGTCATAGAAGCTCAGCTTGTAGACCATCTTCCTGTTTCAATTGCAGGCTTTAAATTTTATGGCCATAAGCTCTGAAAGCATTTTGAACACTCAGCATTTGTGTTTCAGCTGACTATCACTTCCATACTTTCTACCTTCAAGCTGGAAAGACTTTGTATGGGAAAATAGGGAAGGTGTCTTCCAAAAGGAAAATTTAAATGCTTCTCTGTTATAGCTAGCAGCAAATCAAATTAATTCCTTTACTATTCATTGTGATAATGATATTAATCAAGCTGCTCCCTCGATACTCATGTAGATGTAATATATAATTCTATGGAAGCTCCTTTATAATTTATCATGAATTAATGTTAAGTTATTGCAATGTGTTACAGGAAAAATACATTTGTGGACTTTACGTAGGAACATATTCTTCTAGTGTGAAAGGGGCTGAGCAGATAAAGCACACGCTGGAATAGGATTCAGGTGTAATGAGTAAATGCAGTTGTGTATAGAGTGCACTTAATCTCATGGTGTAAAAATGCAAGGCACTCAGAGCTGTTATATTTTCAATGGCTTAATCAAGAAAATGTTGAGAGACACTGGTACTGCGGATAGGATTAATGGAATCCCTCGGTGTCCTCATTAAATTTAATAAACCTGTGTAACAGAAATAATAATAATGCTTCCCATGTATATTGCATTGCTTTTTTTGTCATGGATCTCCAAGCCCGTTGTGAGCATATGTGAACGGAGCATCACCGTTCGTACCAGTAGAGTGACTCTTCCTGCTGCAGACGCCACCTTCTCCTAGGTCACCTAGGAGACCCCTGGGAGAGAGTCCTGCAGGAGCACACCTGGCCTAGGCAGATGCATGTGGGTCCCTGCTGCCTGCAGTTCTACCGGCTGCATGGTGGGATGTAGTTTTTTCGTTGGATTCCTTGAGACATTTTATTGAATAATTTCCTAGGGTCCTAGTGCTAGAATTTAATCCTCTCTTCTACCATTCCTTTTTTTTTTTTTTCCTATTAATGACTTAGTATTCATCTACAACTTGTAAGATTGCACTCCTCTAGGTTTTTACTAGTACTTTTATCCTGATATTTATTCCATATTTTTAACTGTGCTACAGACAGATCTCTGTTGCTCAAGCTCTGCTTTGCCTCACCAGGACAGTTTGCTGAAGAAACCATGCAGCCTACGGCCCTGGAACACTCATTTCAGAAAAAGGCTACCGTCCTTAGTTTTTCTGGGTTTTCAGTGACACACAGGCCTCACTGACCTGTGGCCTGTCTCATCAGATCAACCAATTAGCAACTGCTCAGTCTTTGATAGTTTCTTCAGCTGTTCTGCAGCAATAGTAATTGCTACTCCTGCATAAAACCTAAATCATTCACAACTCTTGGATTTGACTTTATCTGGTGAAAACTGATCACTTATTTTTCAAATGTATTTCAGTTTCTCAAGTATTATTGTGCTACTTTTAAATTCCTTCTCCATTTACTAACATTCCAGCTCACTTCTGCTTTATTCATTTTTGCCTGAAATGTGGATGGTGCTAAAACATTCCTTTTTCTGCTCACTCAGGCTAGGAGAATGACGGGGCACTTCTTTTCAACAGAAGGCTTTGCATGGCTGGGGAACTGCTGGGAGTTAAATAATCTACAATTTTCTCTCTGTGCATTGTGTATGGTCCTTTGCTTGTTGCTGAAAAAGTTACAGAAAATGAAGAGTAGGGAGAGGTCTTAAGGATTTTCCTTTTTCACCCTGAAATGGTAGATTCTTGCTTTACATTGTCCGGGGAGGACTAGAGTTATGTTCAAAACCTTGCTTAGAAGGAAGAAAGATCAAGCATGTTTACTATTAAAGGCAATAGTGCTTCTGAGCTGCTGTGGACAAAATATTACAAAACCCACCTTGATGTGCAACACTCTTCCCAGCATCCTTTCAGGGTTGCCACATTTCCCCTTAGTTCTGTACTAATACAAAGTTGTTTTGCTACTTTTCTCCCTCTAGCTTTCCTTTTTTGCTCATCTAATTCTTTATTCTTGTTTGACACCTTCAGTCTTTCAGACTACAACTCAAATGCACATGCTCCTGCCCTTTCTACCTCACACAAACAAATTTTTTAGTATTAATTAGCTTTGCCTCCAAGCTCTACTATTCACAATCCAGTAAACAGGGACACATCTAATAAAGAGGACAGGAAAGAGTGGGAAGCTGGGATGTCCATCTCCAAGTTTTCCTCACAGATCAAATATCTTTCCTTACTTAATTATGCTCTGTAAAGTTTTTTGAAATCATTGGCTTAAAGTCTATGGAGCAGTTAATCATATTGCATTTGTAATCAGGCCATGAAAGAGAAACCCTTGAACCACAGCTATACTGTTCCAAGCACCGCAGCCTGCGGATGTCTTCCTTAGAATTTTGTTCCATGCCCACCAGTGGTAATAGGTTCTTACTGTATCCAAAACTCCTGCAGTCTTTTTCAGCCTGCCCTGGCCAGCAGCCCATTAGCCATTCCAAAAAACAAACATGTATTTCTCTCTGCATTTACTTCTTCCTTCTTTTTTATCCCACTATGAAAGCAGTTAGCTATTGAATCCTCAATAAGCCAATCTAGTCCAGCCCACATGACTGGTTTGCTCCTAATCAATTTATTCAGCTTATATAAAGGGATTTATCATATTTACAATATCACAGCTATTTATGTAGGAGTTATAAAATGCAAGGAGTAATTTTAGGGAAAGAAAATCCAGTTGTAGGTTTTTGCTGGTTTTGTTGAGCTTCAATATGTGGGGGTTCATTTCACCATTTGGGAGGCAAAATTTAGGGTTGCAGTCAGCAGAGTTCAGATCCATCAAGGGAGGAACAGAAATGCATAATTAAACAAGCAGCAAACCATTTGGAAAAGTGGAATCAGACTTTTGAAAACTGTCCTTTTGCAGAAGTATTTTCTTCTGTTTTACCACTCTTCACTAAGCCTTGGAGATGCACTTCACCCTGCACGGTTATCACTTTGAAGTTACTTTATTATCACAAGGGAAAAAAATCTCAAAAGACTCGGTGACTCAGGTCAGAGAGGTGTCTGTGCAGCCTGGATATTTGTGAAAGGTGACTTTTAAACACTTCTGCTGGTATAGCCTGAAGTCTCCACAGGGTGTGCACACAGTTGGGTCTCCACGTTTCCTGGGCCCCACGCTCCTCACTGCATGTGCTTGGTAAATACTTCTGGATGCAGGCAACCATCCAGCTCTATTTGAGATTTGACTGCAAATCAAACTAATAACTTCCTTGGCCTGTGTTGAAAAAGGATAATAACACTTTCCCAACTGGTTCATTTTTTGCTATTAGTAGGATTTATTGACATAACAGTAGTATTAAGAGGCCCAGCTAAGTCTCCTTGATTGAGCTTCTCCCCTAATTCTCTCAAACCCTCACCCTTGTCCCTGTTACAGTGGCTTCATAAATTATATGACTCAGAGTTGAGCACATCATACATGTTATTATTCCAATACATGCCCTTCGTATTCTCATCCTACCATAAAAATAAGGTCTGTACACAGACTGTGCAGAAACAACACGGGTTGTGGAAGCAAATAATATACATAAGACATTTTGTGCTATCTTTTGTGTATGAGTTTTAGGATATGAAAGGGTTAATTTGAGATTGGCACATGAGAAAGATACGATCTCCTAAGACTTGTATATTAAGAAGCTTGATTTCTGCTGTAGCTGCCACATACGACCTGCAGCACATCCTGTTTCATTGCTGAGGAAAAAAATTCTCCACTTAAGAGATTCAAGACCAAAATGCTTTTGTCACAGGCATTTTCCCTCCAATTCAAGCCTTCTTTCTCAAGAGCTGCACACATATTTAAGTTTCCAGAAAGACTGTCTGCACTAATCCCGATGTTAATTCACATCCACCTGGAAGGTTTTAGTTCTCTTACTAATTGCAGTAATTTTTTATTCTTCATCTGAATATTGGATTCTCCAGAAAGATAGAATGGGTCTGCTTCAGCAAACAGCACAGATGAATGCTGTTATCCCATGTTCACAAGGGTTGAAATTAAATCCAAATATAGTCATTATAAATTAAATCCAACCTTGCAAAAGCAAAAATGACCAAATTTACATCTTTCAAGGCAAACACTGTCAAACTGTATGGCTTGTCATTACAAAGTTCTTCATTACAGCATTATGTGTTTATATCACAGTAGGTGTATTGGGCAATGCTTATTGCTATTTTCCCTTTTAGGAATAAAGCTCATTAGTCTGGGTTAGTGCCTTTCCTCCAGTACTGAGAATGAAATCCTATTGGTGTAGCTATACTTAATCATGTCTTTACATGTGGAGATGCTGACCAATGCTGTAATCAATGCCCAGCTTCTGATGGTGGCTAGACTCCTTCCAGGTGGATGCTGCTCTTGCTCTATTGCTGTGGGCATGGGCAGAAGTTGTTTCACCCATCTCAGTTTGTATTTTACTAACTATTTGAGATTGCAGTAACAAAGCATGTCAATGATATCCCTCATTATACATGTTTTTCTGTAATTGAGTACTGTACCATCTCATCAGGTTTCTGAGCTCTATTTAGATGAAGCCAGATTCAAAGGGAGATATAAGCTGTGTGAGGAGAGAGATACCCATAAATGGTATCTCTTTCTCTGTGACTATATATACCTTCCTGTATCAATTTAGAAGAAATCTTCTATAAGGTTAAGTTTTCTTCTGACTTTTTTCCACACTCTTCCTCATACAAGTTGAGGGCACTCCTTTATTTAATACAGAGAACTTTGAAAAGACAGAAAAAAATCCAAGAATAAGAGAGGGGAGCATGAAACTGAGGAAGAGAGACTTGCAAACTGCTGGAAACAAAGAAAACAGAAGAAAGAGAGAAGCAAGCTCTCAGTAGTGTTAAAGTGAGGAGGAAAGAAAGGAGGACTGGGGAGGAAACCAATTTTGATAAGCCAAGTTTTCCTGGCTGAGGAGGTGCTGTTCTTCACCTTAAACTAAACCCTGTTTATATTTAATGACCTTATTATTCTTGCTTAACAGTAACAGTACTCTAGCCCAGCCCTGAGCCTCGTGTTGACTGCAGTTTGCTGCTTGCTTTCCAGATCTGCTTGCTACAACCCCAGGCTTTACATAATGTTGATATGCCGATGAGCCCTTTGACCTTCCTGGCCTCATCTCAGATGCTCAGACAATGCCTGTTCTGTGCAAAAGCGAGCCGAGAGATGTAGGGAGCTGAGAGGTGTATGTGCTGGGGACTCTCTGTAAAGCTCTCAGTAAATTGAGCCCTGCAGGGTGCAGGCACTTACCACAGTGAGGCCGAGTCACCAACAGAGGCTTCTGAAATCCACAGTTTTAACCTGAAGAGTGAAGTATATAGAAAAGAAATTATAAGTCTTAATGAATGGCTGCTTTGAGTATGGATTATACACTGCTAGCAATATGCCACTGTTTATAGCACATCATTAGCCTGTAAGATGCAATTGAACTTTTGTGTTTGTTTCAAAAGTGACACAGTACAACATTTTAGTCTTTCTGCTGCAGTAACCACTGGTTGTTACAAATCCCTTCATGAATGCATTATGGAAAACTGGGGCAGAGTTCTCAACTAACTAGCCAAGAGCATGCCTGCTGGGGCTTTGTACCAGGAAACAGTGAATAATGTTTTTAAAGCCAAAGTACAGTAGAAATCCATTTTATACACATGAGCATGTTGCACAAGACTAATATTCATCGAAGTTCCCTGCTGGTATGTGAAATTTATATCTGTTTGCAATGCAGAATTTATTTTTTAGGTGTTTTTTTAAGTGGGTTCATTCTTGTATCATTTCACCCATTTGTGTCCTCAAAATAACTTACCTCAGTACGTCTATTATTTTATTGAGTATTCATGTAAACAGATCCCATTGAACTTCCCTGTAGGGTCTGGTGCACAGAAAATTTATTCTCTAAGGAGAGGCAGCACACGTTTAATTTTGGTTTGCTTTACTCCATGGTATTATTGCAGGCAGAAAATCATCCTGTTTGACATCCTGTGACACCCTACTATTAGATGCACCATCTTTTGCAGCACACCAGGGACCTCTCTAAAGGGGTTAGGAACTTCACATTGTTAGCAAAGCAAAAGCAGTGAGGCCTGATGTGTCTAAGGGGGTTTCCCAGGAGTTGGGACCCAATCCATCAGCCAAGACCAGACACTTCTATGAAGACACAATGGATAAGCTTGTGCCTCTGCCTTTTGCTTCATTAAGGAGACAGGAGGTATTAATGACAGCAATTATGAATTCTCAGTTAATTTAATGTATGACAATATAAGAGACCATAAGTAATTATCATAGAAGTTTGTTCATCTTATTTGGTACGTACAAATGTAAGGTACAGTCTAGAAAAGTGATCATACAATAACCAGCAAAATGCTTTATCATTAAATAGTAGGGAAGTGAAAAGCCTTGGGAAAATTAGTTGACACAGTTACTTGTTTGGTATTCAAGAAAAACAATAAAACAGCAGTATTTTAACACTATTTCCTATAAACATGTAGGTAGCTGGGTGATAGAAAAAACAAGGAGTTTGGTGCTTTTTGGCTCCTTTACATTCTTGGACCAGTCTAAAATTGAGTTGAGTGAGGATTCTTTTCTAGCAACTTGTTGCTCTCGCTTTTTGCCACTCCATTTACTTTTTCTACTGCTGTCCACCTAAAAAGTGAAAGAAAAGGCAAAACTTTTTATTTTTTGTGAAAAAGGAACAAATAAACAGAAGCTAAGGCGTTTTATTGAAGAAAAGTAAAGGCAGCAAAGCAAAAGGAATTGAAAAGTAGAAGGAAGAAAGAAGAATGAGGAAAATGGATTAATATTTAACAAAGAAAGGGGGAGCAAAACCAAGAAGTCTGAAAACAAGTAACCCCATAACAGCCTACTTATTAATATTTAAATAACTAACCTAATTCTTTTATTATTTCAGTGTGTGAATCTTTCTTAGAAATACTTACCCATTTACATTACAAATACCTGTCGTCTTCCTTTTACAGGAAGCAATGAATGAAAACCCTGATGACTGATCTAAGTTTCATATTTTAAGTCAATGTTCTTGGCTACTAAATAAACAAATTAAATGATTAAGAGGATGAGTATAGAAAAGCAACTACAGTTGGGGCTACAGGCAAGGCAGGAAGGAGATAAACATCACTCCTTTATCTTTCAAATCACAACACAGAATTTAGCTCTTCCTTCTTTTTTTCTTATAAACCACCCCTCAATACCCACAGTGACAAGCAAAATGAAGAACAAAATGCTTAAAAACTGTGCTGCCCGCCCAGGATGGACAGTTGGGATCTGTAAGGTACAGTAGAAATTATTTTCTGTGTAAATGTGTAAGTTGGAGAAACACTATTTAAGGCAAAGGACTCCAAAATAAATACAACTTGAAGATCAGCATAAGTTTTCCAAACACTGGAGCAGCATTTGTGTCAAGTTCTAGAGCATCACTCCATTAGCCGCAGATAGCGCAAGAAGCTGTTTCAGCTTTAAGATGGAGCTGGTATTTTAGCATGATTATTGGCCAAGACAGTAGGCTGGACGTGCTAATCCAGGACATCCTCCTGAGCCCTAATTCATTTAGGTATTTTAAACATTCATCTTTGTTTTAAGTCAAGTGGAGGTCACCAACATATTAATCCAGTACAGCAAAGAACCCTACACTTTATTTTTTTAGAGAAAAGCAACTGATTATAAAAAGTTGTATTATCATCAGTAATTAGGTCTGGAACTGCAAAATGCATTTCAACAACAGCAGCAAAAATATATACCAAATCAGTGAATAATAGCCAGTAAGCAATTTAGGATAATTGAACTTTCTGACATACTGCCACCACATCTTCTCAATAATCATGTGGAAAATATTCATCTACCATCTAGACAACACCTTGCTTTGAATGTTCTTGTTGCATTATTTGAAAGTCAGGGCCATGTTCTCTACTTTTGGACTTTTCAGATACAATGATAAGAGCAAGAAGACAGGATGTGGGAAAAGTTAAATTCAAAATGCTTCCTAGCATTCAAATTACTAGTCAAACCTTGTTTTATAATACTTGTCACCAGAATCAGTGTTTTTTAAACTCCTTTTGCTGGTATGTAGTATTTAACATACTGTATCCACTACTGCAAAGGCAGCTGCAGAAGTGTTTTTCTTCTGCCCCAGAGGCTGTATGGAAAGATTTCACCTCCTTTTATCCCATCAGAAACTAGTGCAGAAATAACCAAGCTGGCTGTTGCCAGACCTTTTGGGCTCAGAAAACCTTCCAGCCATGGCACCATGGAGCTTAGCCCTGGTTAACTTGCATCATTGAACTGCATCCTGATGCTGCTCCTTTCCTGGTAGTACCTCAAAATTCAGTACAGCTGGCTTGGCTACACCTTCATGACACAGCAACCTGCAGGACAGACATCATCCTGGATATCAAAACCAAATGTTGGGTGGTTTACCTTTAAGCTGATATCTTCCATGATGATAAAAATATAGCCAACACTTGGGGATGAACAGTATATGTGTGTTGGCTGGTCTACTGGGAAGTTTTTTCTTTTTTTTTAAAGAAGAGGGTGGTTATATATGAGTGGATGATATAAGTACATTATTCTGTAGCAATCTTTTAAATTTTCTGTAAACAGTTTGTAAGCCAGGTTTAGTTTAGTTTTGGTTTGGTTTTTATAAACAGATATTTTAAGTTAGTTTTTTTGTGGTAAGTGGCACTTTTTACATTTTCTTAACAAGCTTTGGATTAGTTAAAATCATTTTTTAAGCCAAACCACTGAGTTAGCAAAATTCTCATTACTTTTTCAACACAAGTAACATGGATATATCAATATCATATTTTAAAATTAAGGATGTGAATGCTTGCTTCTGACATTACAGTAACTGCTTTACAATTTTGAAGATTGCAGGAAATGAGGATGAATTGGAAACAAACAAACAAACAAACAAACAAAACAATTCTTTTTAGAAAAGAAGGGAGGTAGAGAATTGAGACATTGCCCTCCTCATGGGCAAGGATGACTTGGAAAATCGGAGGTTTAGCTGAAAAATCTGGATCCCAAAAGATGTTGTAACACAGTATTTATTTGGCCTGAGACATCTCAAACTTCTGAATGAACCATGAAGGTAGATGTGTTCATTCAGGGGCACAAAATATAGTTCTCCACTATTTAAAATCCATGCTATCCAGATACGGTAAGATGCATTAGTAGCAAACCAGTGGTAGATGCCACCGACTTCTGCAATTTCAAAAAAACCCCATATCTTTGCCGCTGACCAGATTATGTACCTGGGACCTTTCTATCACTCATACTAAAGGAGAATTTGAGTCAGGATTGCAGAGAAAACTAGTTGCTGATTAACCCACTTGACCTGTCACTTAAGAGACTTGTGATATAAAGTATTACTTGAGCTTTTTAAACAAATAACTATAATCTCCATATAATTGATTTTTGACCTTGCACTGCAATTATTCAATGTTTATTTATCTCAGGATAGAAAAATAACAACTGCATATAAACTGTAAAGAAAGATGTTGTAAAAAGATATGTGCATAGGAGAAAGACTGCATTTATTATGTCAGCTTACATTTGTACAGCAGCCAGCTGAATACTGTTTCCTTTTCCCACAATGTAATTATCAAAAGCAACTAAATTCACAAGGAATACTTTGAGAAACACATGGAAGTTGGTGCTATTCAAAGCATAAAATCCCTTTTTCAGAAGCAGTTCTATTCCTCTGTTTTTAGAACTGTTTTTTATTATTTATTACAAGACCTAGGAGTGTGCTTCGGATTTTACAGAGCAAAGAGCAACAGCAGGTCCCTCCCCTGAGCAGCATACAACCCAGGAGAATGACGAAAACAAGGATGACAAGAGGCCAAATTTTGTTCTTTGCCCAAAACAACAACAGTTTAAGAACGAGGTAGCTCAAATTCTATCCTGGGTATTCAATCCATCACTCTGGAGTTGAGAAAAACTTCCTGTTAGGCATTCATCATCATCAAGCTTGTCTTACTTATCTGAATATGTCTCTATTATGCTGATCATGGGATAAATTAATCACAACTACTAGCACTGCCATTGCTATTGTTATAGCATAACAATCTATATTGCAGTGCTGCAGGGGGGCTCAAACAGGACAGATTCTTTTTACCCTGAAACCCAAAATATTGTAAAATGTAGAGAAATACAGCTTTCTTAAATAGGCTATAAAGTGACTTTGGCTTTTGCAGAATAAACAATAGAAGAAAGAGGAGAAACTGGACAATGACAGCCTTGGGTTTCTGCTTCTCCAAGTGTAGAAGAGCAGTCAGTGTTACTAAAGAAAAACATTACTTACCTATCCGATAAATTGTAAATCAGTCATCCAGAGTTTTAGCCATCCTGACTTTATTGTTACATGTTAGGTCACACTTCAGGAATCTCCTTCTTTTGAACATTTATACAATCGAAGAACTTGAAAAACAAACAGGAAGCTTAATTGCAAAAGGGTGAAAAAAAGACCTAAATCCAACTACATAAATCATGGCCCTGTTTTGAACAAAACCTTTTAAACTAACAGAAAGGATTCAGTGATACCATTGAAATCAGCTCTGTCACAAGCCCATAATATCTTTGCAGTGGGATAGAATTCAGAGAATAGGAATTACAGGAGTAGTTAAGAATTGGTCTTGATGCTCAGGCACTGCCTATATCCAATTTTTAGATTTACTACCATGATAACAACTATCCTTGTGTGTGTACTGATGAGGAGAAGGGCTCTATGCAAGGTCCTTTGTTAAGCCTTCCCTTTTCAGCTCCTGTTAGAGTATTCGCTGTACAGAAGGCACCCACATCTTATGTTGCTTCCATAAGTGGTGGCAGAATATAGCAAGAGTCCTTGCAATTTACACCCTATATGTAACGAAGAGTCCAAGGTCAGTTTTATTGACACTGGCCAATAATACACTGTTTAACTGCAGCTTCTCTGCCTCTATACTAGATGCAATTCCCGGACTTCTTGTACGTAACATCCACATTCTAAGTATCTTGGTTTGGGGTTTGAAAGTTCCTGGCACCATATCAAGCATGAATTGTTCCTGTGATGACAGCAAAGAACACAGGCATCACAGAATGGACTCAATCAGAGATCAATGTGATCAGACAAAAGCCATTTATTATGGAAAACTAACCCTTTATATACCATTGCTTAAAGTTGCTTACAATAACTTGGCACATTGTGATTGGATACATATCTTTAAGGCCCTTAACAACTAACATATAATTGGTTAAGCACAGGTGTGAGAACCTGACCTTCAAAGCTTGCCCACAGTCCACAATTTTGCAACTCAGTAAATTCCAGCTCCTTCTTATCTTGCTGGGATTGTTACTCCCAGCACCTCACTCTCATCCTCCTTTACCTTTAGCTGTCCCTTGGTTCATGTTGAACTCCACGTAGGCACTTGCTGATCTGGGTATGTGGCCATTCTTTGCCAGAAAATCATCCACATACAGGAACATTCAAGTGTAAGTAGAAATGTGAGCTTGTGAGAAACATTAATGCCACCTGCACTGGTTACAGCCTGACTGAAAGAAGCTTTCCATGAGTGGTCCAGAAAAACGACAGTGGTCAAGCATTCAACATTTACAGTTCCTGCTATGTCCATATCCAAGAAGATAATGATGTGAGGTTCATGTTTACGGCAAGAGAACTGCTGCAAGGAAATTAAAATACGAGCATGAAGTAAATGCAGAGAACATGGACGCATCTCATTGGAAATGAGATGCAATGAGAGAAACTCCAGCAAAACCAGGGATAAATTTAGTACAGATTATCAGAGCATAGGTCCTGAAAGAAGGCAGATCAGAGAGCAAAGCTGGGTTGTAGTGTCTCATAAATTCTGTAACTTTCTGAAGAGCCAGCTCATCTCTCCAAGTATTTAAAAAATGCATCCCGCTAACAATGATGTATTGAGCAAAAATAAAAGGTGTCTGCAGAATGGGTTTTTTTAGCACAGAGAAATATATAAGGTGTTAAATATTTCAGGGTAAGTCAGGAAGATCAATGAATGGGTTTATAACAAACATCCATCTAGGAAATTTTTCATCAGTGATACATGAAGATGTAATTGCAACTAAGTAGGACAGCTAGCTCAAAAACAGGGCATGCAATGGACAAAATTAAGTCACAGAGTACCAGTTGTGGATGTAGAAGAGAAATGAAGGTTGCCAGGAGATGGCAAATGGATGTGATCACAGCATTTACCCAGACAAGACAGATGAGCTAAGTACAGGGCAGAGAAAAATGGCAATAGCTCTCTTACTCCATCAGTCACCTTGTATCAGCAGCCGCTACTACTAAGATGATGCTATCTATGCTATCCATAATCAAAGTTTAATATTTTCAGTTGATATGCAATACTAGATAGAGCTCCTGTGTAAAAGAGAAATGTGCACTCATTAGCCGTGCTGAGAATATGTTGTGGCAGAGCTTTGCAAAGAGAATTGCTGCCGGGCTTCTAGTATAGCTGCTACTGCTGGAGCAGAGCAGTGAACTAATGAATTAATTCCTGGTTTGAAATATTCTCCATGGGATCACTCATAAAACACAGACCTTGTTTGCACAAGGAACAAAAATAAGTAACAGTCATCTGCTGCCCTGAATCTCTACATACTTCACAGAACTACAATGTACATGATTTTTTTTTTTTTTGCTGGTATAAGCCCATGAATTATTGCTCAGAAATTTACAGAGAAAAGCACAGGAAGTAGTAGCAACTTGAAGGAATGTCAAATGGCTTCAGTGTCTCAGAAAGTGACAGCTTTTTCCCAACTATATCAGCTGATCAAATCAAGCATTTTATCTCCCTGGACAAAGCTTGAGGAATATGCAGAAGAGCAAGAGTTCTGATTTGGACACTATTAATTACGTACATGTACATATGCATGTGCATACGCAAATATAATAATCTTATATCCCATCCTTATATATGCAATCAGTCTGGTTCCAGTCATGCTGGCTAGGGAACTAATGCAGATCTAGATATAGTCATTAAAAGACAAATCCCGTGGTCTCATCAACCAAGTTACAAGCCCAGGAGGCATCCACAAAACACGTTTGTTTGTGTCCTTCAAAGAGATAAAAAATAAAGCAACCTGTAGTTAATGAATACCTGAGAAAAACAACCATAAAAGACAGTTTGGTGAAGTAATTCTATGAATCAAAGTCCTCCCGAGCCAGTGCTGCTGCTTAGGGGTTAGTGGTAATGGATGAGTACAACTGAACAGGTCAAGAAATACGACTGGAAGCAAGTCTTGAAGCAAATATGCCTGGCTGCCCACCTGAACATGATGTGAGATGACTGAGTGACTGATTCAATATGGCTGAGCATAGTAAAAGAGCATACTGAATCAATATGACTGCAAGGATAAAAGATCATGTGTGTAAATTATTATTTTACTGGCTATATAAGTAGAATATGAGGTGAAACAACAGGAGTAAATGAAGCAAAACAGGAACATCTGAGATGCAGAAAACTCAGTGACAAAGAGTAGTCCCAGATGGTTGGTTTCTGACAATCAATGGAAAAACTGTATTAATAATTTTCTTACATGTAAGATGGAAGCATATCACGGAGTGCATGAATTTACTGACCCCTGCACCTGACATATCCCCAAAATCCAACAAGTTATATTCTGACATGAAGAATAATTGTGAAGATTTCTTACTATTGACTTATTTTTCTAGAGGATGGAGACTATCCTGACTTCTCTAAAGTGACTGTATAAACAGGCATGCAGGACATACGCAAAGGACCAGCTCTTCCAGGAACCCTTGTTAGTATAACGGGAACACTTTTTGAAGGGGAGTGGAGATAAGACACTTCTTTCTGCTAGGGAATTACTAGATTTACAATCTTATTGATTCATTAATATATATTTAGTTTTAAACTATCTAGCTAATGTAAGTGACCTTATTCTCTTTTGCTCTTTCTTGAACAGCCTCTTGTGCATGTGGGTGGAGGACATTAAATATTGTTATAAAATACCAGTTCATTCATTTTCATCAACCATTTTGTGCTCTGTTGTCATGAGGAGAATTATAACACAAGGCATAGCAGTGGCAAATAAAATCTTCCAACACAGCTGTCTACTTGACGGAAGCGCAAAGCATGGTTCACAAGATGACTTCTCTACTCAACAGATTTAACAAGACCAGAATAGTTGAAGTATCACAATTATCAGCATGCAGTTACTCCGAATAAAAGTAGATTCATGCTCTGTATATACATGTAATCGTGTAATTACATTCAGACTGATCTACCTTCCCTCCATAGGTTTTACAACACTACAACTACAATAAAATAAATGCACAAATGTGTGTGAGTCTGTTCATCTATCCACCTCAACCTAAAACCAGAGTGAGTAAGCAAATAACTAAGATATTCCTGCTCTTTGCATTTTGTAACACTCTTAAAGAGACTGTATCCTCTGCAATTTCTGTAGCTACAAGTTGATGGGAATTAGGTACTAGTTTTATCTGGCAACAACAACTTTCAATATTTTGTAAAATATTGTTTTCGGGTATTAAAATATGCAATACTCCATTCTCAGGTCTGAAAGACTAAAAATAAACTTTCCTTATGTGATTCTATTTAGACGCATTAAGATGTTCAGAAACTACAGAAATACAGATATTCATATGTATTTGGGGAACCATCTACTTCTCTTTCACTGCCAACTGACAGGGTGCATGTAATAGGCTACGTACCTAATTTGCTTGGTACTTCAAATGGTTGCTTTGCTAAGGACCTGAACGGAAAGAAGAAAATCCTGCCTGACACGAGGTAATGGCATGCTCTTAAAATGAAAAATAGCAAGAGCAGTGGAGGTTACACACAAGAAACCTTCTGTTACTGTCACAAATTGACAATAATGTCATTTTGGGTGGGAACATTATCCTTATCTCTGGGGCGTAAACAGTGTGTTTCTACTGATGATGTGATTATGAAAATTAAAAATGTAAGCAATCATAATTTTAAAATTACAATACTCTGTGTGATATAAGACAAGAAGCAGCTACTCTACAAGTAGCTTTGTGGACCTGTTACAAATGTTAGCAATAGCAACAACAACAGTGACCCAGGAATAAACTTTAAAATAATTTTATATCAATTATTTTCCTTGGACACAACATACCAGAGTAAAATGATCATACAAAAGACCTAATTCACTCGCCTTGAGATTGTAAGAAAACTGGAAATGCGTATTTCTAGTGGTTTTGCAATGTCACTGGTGTTCCTCTGGAGGAAGACATTCTGCTGTGGTCACTTCCTTCTTTTTCAAAGGAGGCATCCCATAGAAAGGGATGCCCTGCCTCCTTACCAGGCCAAAGACTGAAATCCGTGCACTCTGCTACAGGCTTGTATGCTCCTGCAGGCTGCAGATGGTTTTCACAAAACAGTAGTCAGATTGCACAAATTTTCCCTTCTATTAGGGTCTGGGAAAAGGTTTAGGTTTCGGTGGTTATATGACAGCATAGTATGTATATGTTTCTCTGTCCTCCTTCCTTTTCAGGTCAAGAATGTTTTAGTATATTGTAATAATTTTCCCTTTTCTCAAAATTGCAGGACAAGAGTTTTCTCCCCTCCATGCCAGGCAGGGTGGTTTCACACCCTTCTGAGGTAAGTGTGTGGTGGCATGTTTGTTGCTGACCATGCCTCTGAGAAACTTTGGGCATGGTCCTGGGCTGCTGCATAATGAAATCCATGAGAAGAAGCAGTATGAAAGCAGTTAGACTGCAAGGCTCCAAGTTAAATTTGCACCATTTCTACCCCAAAGGTGAAGGTTCAATAGCCAGAAGCAACAGTAAGACTTAAACAACCCACATGGAGAGCCCTCCCTGGTCATTACAACCAGAGTTTTGAAGTCCCAATAAGGACCATGAAGTTACCATACTTCATACTACCTATGATTCCAGGGGGAGCAACCATTCACCACCCCATTAGCCTCTGGAGATGTTTATCTGAGTGTCTACACTGCATCCTCATTGCATCCTGGGGTGTGGATCTTACCTTTTCTGGAGCCTAGACACTAAGTCTCCAGTGGTTGCTTGGTAAAGCTTTATCAAACTTCCATTTGTCCCATAGCAACTCCTGTCCCTTCTGACAGACCCATCTCCACTCTTGCAACCCCAAAAATGAAGTCAGTAACCTATTACTGTCTAACAGCTAAACACTGCTTGCTTAAAAAAGGCTGCAGATG
Source organism: Psittacula echo (assembly GCF_963264785.1). NCBI lineage: Eukaryota > Metazoa > Chordata > Aves > Psittaciformes > Psittacidae > Psittacula > Psittacula echo. The sequence continues at coordinate 64,752,922 of NC_137735.1, forward strand.
TCCCAAAGAGCTACTCATATAAAGAAACTAGGAAGCCATTTAGACAAAGGAAAACATATCAATTGACTTATCTCTGTTACTAATACTAAGTCTCTTAATAATTCATCCTATAGTAGGGTGCAGGTGGAAGTATTCTTCCTCCTGTCTGTTACTAATCCCATCCCTTCAGTGACCACTGCATTTACAGAAATTGCAGACTAATTCTGTGCTGGGAGCTCAGGGGATGGATTATATCTCCGTTAGAAAGCACAAGGATGTCACAGGGATAGACTGGGGGAGGGATAAAAATGCTATAATTCATAATTATGTCATTGAGCTCAGTCTGAAAACTTACATCAACTCCATTATTGATGAGGACTGCTTTAGGAATAGAAATTATTCTGCTGTCACATTCGTGGGTCAGTGAAGGAGGCAGAAATACAGGAGCAATAAAATGTAAGAGGCCTTGTGACTTCATGATTAGGTTTTGTACAATGATTGTGGCAAGTTGCTATTTAATGGACAGATTTTCCTTCAACTTAAGTCAATGGGTCTTTCCTGCTGATTTCAGTGTTATAGATTCTCAACTTGCTCTTCTCTTATTTGATGATTTTAGATTTTATATAGTGTCTTGTCAATTGGTGTTTCAGCAAGTCCTTGGTGACCCATCAAAAAGGCCAATAGGCTTTTACCATCTTGTCAGCTATTTTATCAGCTTCCTTTATTTTAGAGTATTGGAATTCATGAATAATAATTTTTCCTTTCCTTCTGTTGACAGTGGGAAGTCTTATAACAAATTTTAAATAATACCATGACTGTGCAACTCTATTAAAGCTCTGCTTGCAAAGAATGCAATTATGTCACCTTATTTGGGAGTTCTCCCTCTGTCTCTTGCTTTCCTTGATGATCTTACAGCGAAAATAACTTGCAAGGCATTAAGAGTCAAAAGAAGCCCTCAGAGATGCAAACGAGGATGGGGACTAGCAATTAGACACTACATTCTGTGAGTGTAACTAATCACAGAGGTAGCTTTCCTTCACTGGCGGCAACACATGACCAGAATTTTAAAGACTCTGGGTCCAGCATCTGAAATCCTGCCAAGACCAATTCTGATCATCAGTACTAACCTTATGCATAGCTGGTGGCCTGTTCGATAGTTGTCTATTTAAGAGGAAGCAGACCTTTATCCCATCCCTACATATGTGACGTCTCTCCTTTGGATGACAGCAACATCTGCAAAGGGGCCATGAAATCAGCTTTTGGACACCCTTGTATATGAGGTCAGCAAAAGAAAATTCAGAAAACATTACAGAATTTCAGGTTAAGTTTCGTAAAAGTAGCTTGGTGCGAATGATGTTGAGATACCATTCAGTTTCCTTTCTGCTGTGACTTAACATTGCTTTGTCAAAAATGAGACTTTTTTAAGGCCTCTAAATATTTGTGGAAGTTCTGTGACAGAAATGACAGTTTGTGGTGGTTTTCTGGAAAAAAAATAGCAAGGTATAATGCTTCACTTGTTTGTTAATAGGCATTTCTGGACCGTGAAGTTAGAAGACCATAGTGAGGACCATGTCCAGGCTGAAATCACCCTAAGTCCAATGACGAGGAGGTTTAGGAGAAGAAGTGCAAACCTGGAGGACTCAGTCTGATGTATTTTTCCACTAACTTAATGAATTATGTTAAATAACTCACCGAAACGTTTTGTTCTTGTCCATACTGGGATAAGACAATTTTTAACAGGGCTAGTTAACGTATATGAATAATGCAGTATTAAAAAAAGCCCGCTCTATCTAAAGCCAATGCTTCAGCAAAACATAGTAGACATTGCAGGATCAGTATATATGAAATTGCACACTAGGAAGACTAGACTTTTAGCTTAAAGCAGCTGTAGCAAAGGAGTGTACTCCCCCAGTGACTGTAGACCTTCTGGGGCCTTTGCTGGAAGCTGCCATGGGGCAGACCCTTCACAGACTTCCCCGGGTAAAACAATCTGGGTTTTCTCTACTCCTTTCCACTCTTTATAAACAGTGGGAGTCACATCTGAGGGGCCTGGCAAGTAGGTGAGTGAGGGGGTTTTCAATTCTTTGAAGTTTAAAAGCATATTTTTAGCTAAAATGTGCAATCTGAGTATTAATAAATACTTTGTAGTGCCGTTTTTGAAGTAGGTTATTGAAACTTTCCTCCAGGCCTTCTGGGTCTTGTAGAGTAGTCAGAGAAGAGAGCTGGTACCTGTAGCTGTACTTCACTTGGGGAATAATTAGTAACATTCAGCTTCAAAAGACTGAACTTGCCACTTTCACCCCTTACGAGAGCCAGGGGCTGGACACGGAGTCTAGAGAAATTGCCTCCCAGGAAAAATACTGCTTGTGAGCTGAAAACTTCATCCCAAACTGCTTGGGAGGGTAGGCAGAGCCTTACATAACAGGCACTGTGGGAGACAGGCGAGGTGAGTCCCTCTGTGCCGTGTTGTTGCTGTGAGGAAGCCTAATGCCAGCTGAGGCTGTTCTGCCAAGGTTAAAGCAATTCAAGGGTCTCTGTTAGGATGCTGCTCAAATGTCTTTCAACAGAACAAAACCACCTGACGTGTCATCTACCGCCAGTATAGTGTTTCATATCCTAGGTACCTTTTGGGTAGATACATGTATCCTCTATGGGCTTATCTCAACTGTAAAATTTTACCTTGAATAGAAGAGTCATAAAAATTATTTCTGAACATAACAATACCCTGAAACTGGGATGCATTTTGGGAAGGAGACACTGTTTATCTCAGCTCTGTGGAATGCATCAGATGGTGTAGTAGGAGGCAGTGATGAGCCACTCACGGATGGGATCCTGCTCTGATGTTTCTCTGCTCTGGTCAGTGGCATTTCCTCTCTCTTCTTTGGCTCTAAGGCTGGAAGCAGCTCCCCAATCTGTGTTGAGCAAACCTAACTGTAAAGCTAGAAGTAAATCATAGGTAGCATCTGTCCCTGGGGATGTGTGCTACATAAACATAACAATACTTCCAGCTGAGAAAGCCATTCCCAGTGTGCCTCTTTAATGGAAGGAAACTAGCACTTACTACAAATACTGTAGGAGCATGCATCCCCATTCTGCTTACTCTGAGCAAAGCTTTTTACTCCTGTTTTAAATTCAGAGCTTCAGTTCCTTTGATCTAAGAGGTTAAATACTTCAAATCACACCAGTGCCCTAAGACTGTGAAAGGCCAGCTCAATGATGATGACTGCAAGTTGAAACATTAAGAACGCAAATCATCACCCAAGTGACAACTGTTAAGCTGTATTAAAAAGTATGTTGCTTCTGCTTAGCAGACACACAGATAGAAATTATGCTACTGTGAAATTTGGGGGGAGTAATAGGGTTCAAAGTACAGGGAAAGCATTTGTTCTCTTGTCTGTTCACTTGCTGTTTTGAAAACAAGCAACAGTATCACCTAAAAAAATCTGCAGCTGAGATCTGTCACCAGGCAATGTCCTTAATAATAAATACAGGATGTTGATGAATAAAGAAAAATATTAAAAGAACGTTTTCTATAATACCCAATTCACCTTATTATACCAGTTTAATATTTTCTGTGAGTCACAAGTGGCACAAACCAGCATTTAAAGGGAAAAACCTCTGGCTGCTGCCTGCTTGCTAATGTCATATTAATTCCAAAAGTTGATAGAGCTTGTCCAAATAGTTCTGTAGATCACATTGATTTCATCTTTTCCTTCCACCAGGACACAATCCTAAACTATACAGAAATTCACTTGCTTTAAATTTGCAAAAGAGATTTCTTTACAAAGAAATCATGTAAGGAACAGTACTTCACACGTCTTGTTTTTAAATGGATGCACATTCTGCTTTTATGCCTTCTGCCACAAATACGGAAACTTGACAATGAAAACGTACCAGTCAAAATATGCCCACTTCTTCCTCCTGCCTCTGCAATTTGTTGCTGCTGGAGGTCAGAGAATTCAATACTATCTCTCGATTTAAAAAAACTGATTTTATGACACCGCTCAGATCTCACTCTGGCATTGTGCACTTGACAGGGTGAATTATAGTTCAGTTGTCACATGGCATTTCACCTTTGACTCCAATAAAAGCAAGATCAAACCTCATCGTCTTCTAAATAAGGAGGATAATATTGTGTCCTCACCAGAGTGTCCATCTTGCACTTGATGCATCACTGAGCCAATCTGCTATGGTAAATCCCACATTCCTTCTGCATCAGTATGTTTTTTTGTAAAAGTGTAAAAGCTGATGAAGACATTAGTGCCAGCCAGTAAGACTGCATCATCTTACAGAAACCAGTAATGTTACTCTCATCATACAATTTTTGACACTTCTGTGGCCTGTGAGTACTTTATTTACTAATGTAAATAAATTATTTACTAAATAAGTTATTTACTAATGTAAATAAAGTATCGTAACTGTAGGCAACCTGCAAACAGAAACTCAACTAAATATAAAGGTAGTAACAGTAACTGAGTTTATAGAAAAAATGTTTAGAAATGCACAGATCTAAGTACCCACCCTGAAGCCAGGAAATGAGACACAGCACCACTGAGCCAATCAGAAAGGCTATGCTAATGCCCAGGGCTTTTGACTGATTTTTTTCCAGACATCACAAAAGAGTACTTTGCACTTTGGCATGGAAATTAGTCATACACAACTACTGCTTATACTGCAATACTATATGGCAATTTACATTTATTCCTGGTGTAAAATCTGCATTCTTAATAGGATGATTCTTTGGTGAATTATTTTCTAGTGCACAAGTCAACTTGACATATTTGAACATTTTTTGCTCTGGCTATCATCACTGCTACTTATGAATGGTCTTTCAGACAAAAATGGCTCAGAGGTCTGGTGCAGTCCATTACTTTTTGAGACACTTCCTCTGGAACTGGTCCATATGGACAGTCACTATCCAACAAATATCTTTACTTGATTGGCCCTTAGTACTTGGAAGACATATTTTCCTTGGCATTTTTGAACACCAGGTTCTGTAAGATAAAGCACAGTGTAGCTTTTTTGGAGAAGCATCTGGAATTCATCTGTGTAAAGAGTGAGCATAGACTTGTAAAAGATAGTGTTTGTAAAATGATTACCTGCCTTCTTGATTTAATAAAGTTTTATAGAACTCCAGATTTGAGTTAATGCAGCTCTGAAACAACCAATTGTATTTATAATGTAAAGTAACAACTAATCACAATCTCTTTCATTTGCTTCTTTTCATTTGCTGCACCTCAAAGTACTTTACAAAGGAGGTAAATATCATTATCCTTGATATATGAATGGCACAACTGGCAGATAGAGAAATAAGACTAATCACCTTCAAAATTTTTCAAGAAGCTTTTATAGACTTTCCAAAATAGAGATCACAAATGCCAGCTAAGCAACCACATCAAACACTGCTTAATGAGAGGATGATGATTAACTAAAACATGGAACCACCTAAAATTTCTGAAGTGGTTAATGAGGTATCATATGTGACATGGGTTTGCTGGACTGCGTTACCCACAGGGGAAGTCACCAGAAAGAGACAGACCTCTGCTATTGTCAAAATTGTTTATCGACTCTTGTCCAGAGCAGGACACTGAGACAGGCAAGCCATCTCGCCATGAAAAATACACCTGAAACCAACTGTGCCTGCTAAATGCTGTAAGGGTGAAGAACAGATCTCACCAAAAGAGGCTGAAGTGACCCTTTTGGAATTCTAAGCATTTTGTTCAGGAAATAACCAATATATAATTGGAAGTTCCTCTAAGGAGCGATAATCTTCCTTCTTTGTGAACTGAAGCTCTACCCAACAGATCAAGTGTTTGTAAGCATGCATTGTTGCACAATTCCTGACATTCAGGTAATGTGAGTTTCACAGTATTGAACATAGCCATAATTTGGAGGAAGTCTGATAGGATTAAGGAAATGTCTTTGCTATCCTTAGTTCATGACTTAGCATGAAAAATATGTGATAACTGCATTTCCTGAAACAAAATAATAGATACTGGAATGATATCACCACTATTTCCTACTGAAAAAAAAAAATAAATATGATGGGCTTGTCTTACGTTTGTTACACAGAAATCCTAATGTTAAATATTGCTTTTGAATTTCAGTTGGCTAATACAGATGTCTTTAACATTGCTGTGCAGCAGTTTCAATTTATGAGCATGAGCAACTATTTTTATCACATCCTCCAGGTATACAGTGTGTGATAAGCTGTTTAAGCTGCCCAAAATAGTTTTGCCAATGCACCTTCACCCTGATTGGGAATTTCCTTATTATTCCAGTTTTAGGCTTTTCCTGAGGAGAAAGACAAGTTGTGCCAAATTTGCAAAGCAGTCTCTGCATCAGTGAGAGCACTGCAAGTATTAAAAGCTCTGTCATTTTCCAGTTGCAAAAAATAATATAGTTTTTAAAAAAAATCAGGGCTACGTTTCATTCTCAGAATCATTTGCAGCATGGTCACAACACAGCACCACTCTCTGGTGCAAGATAGCTGCCAGGTTGAGTCGACATTTGAACCTAAATTCTTTCAACGTGGTCATGAATAGAAGCGCAGCCCTAGACTGGAAAAGAAGACCCTGAAAAACACACATATGAAAGAGTAATTGTTGTTTTTACTGTGAAGAACATAGTCTTGGAAAAGGCATCTTGCGTCATTGTGTCCAGTCCCCTGCTGTCTTAGGCAACCACAACTTATAATCCTTTTCATAAATTTATCAAGTTCCATCTTAAACCCAGTTAGGTTTCTTGCCCCCAACGGGAAGGCTGTTCCCAAGCCTCACTGTGCTGAGGGTTAGAAATATTCTTCTAATTTCCAGCTTACATTTATTCATGGCCAATTCAGACCCATTTGTTCTTGTGCCAACATTGTTCTGTAGCTTAAATAGCTTCTCTCCCCCTCTTGGGTTTACCACCCCCAATGAACTTATAGAGAGCAGGCTGTCCCTTTGGCCTCTCACTGCCATGCCATCCTGTTTGTGTATGAGCTCTGATCCCACCAGAAATGGATAGGCTATTGTTTTAAGAAGGTTAGCTGCAAACAAAAGCAGTGCTCTGCCTTGCTGTCCAGTACAGGCCAAATACATCACTGGGTGTTAGGCGATCAGCAGAGCCCTCTGGACCTCAAACTCTCAGCTAAGAGCATCCCAGGGAAAACAGAAGCGTAAAGTTGCAATAGACCAGTCATAATAGACTTGATATAATAGGGCCAGTTTAGCACATTTCCTCAATTATCCCTTACTACTTCTGAGTCTGAAAGAGCAACAACTGTTAATTATGAAACAGATGTACTGGTCCACAGTGGCTAGGCAGGGAAAAATCAGCAGCAGCAACTGGGCTAAGCAAATATTTTCAACAGTGTCAGTGTGCATGTGGGAGGAGGAAAACACATCCATGCTTTTAAGCGTAATAGGAGTAACTGTCTCAAGAGCCTGGGGTGTCTCTGAGCCAAACATTTCTCTCAACGAAGGCTGCTCTGTGCTTTCCTAACTTAGCCTGGTCGTAGCTTTTAACTTCCAAGAGACAGGTTCTGAGATTTTTTTGACAGTCCCCAATTTCAGTATTAAAAGGATAATTGCATTCTTTAACATATGCCAGAGCAATTTATAGAGGTTCTGTCCCCCTTGTGTTTCTACAGTTTGAGCATTTTTTTCCCATGCTTCCATGACTAGGCTAGGAAATCTTGGCCTATCATAATGTAAATGGCATTTTCTCAATGAGAAAGATTCAGATGGTGGTGTGCCTTATAAAGGGTGCAGTTTTATCCAAATTTCTCTCTCCATATGTTTTTATGTATCTATATATCATACCATATCATACCATATCATATCATCAATTCTATTATGCAGTGGTTTTGGTAGGAGAGTTAGGAACAGTAGACTCTTCTAGGAGGACCTTATAGCTGATGATGATCTCATAATTTATTTTTTGCTAGTATGACTACAATTGCTGTTATAAGTGTCTAGCTTTCAGTTTCACTCAAATATCAGTCCTTTAGTCAAACCACTTTGTTCAGAGGACTTTTTGCTTTCCAATATACTCATAAAGGTCAGACAGGAAAAAAAGTAAAAAATAAAGAAAAGCCTTAGACTCAAAAAATTTCTAAAGACTCGTAGCCAAACCCAAGGAAGAAAAAAAGGCTCAAATACAGTCTCACAAAAAGTGCAATGAATTTATTAAAATTGAGTTACAGCTGCAGGGCAGTTTCAGATCTAGCACTTAAAAAAAGCATTTTGTCCTCTTACAAAAAGCTTGTTCTTTCCATTTCCTGGAAATCCCTAATTCCTAAGTCACACATAACAATGCTAAGGCCAAAATGGAGAAGCAGATTCCTTGGAATAACATCTATCCCTAACGCCTTTCTGTATGTAGCGCTGCTGCACACATTTGGAGACCCGATGGGGCACACTGTTCTGCAGCACCCATTTCAGCAATGTCACTGAAAGCCAACTCCAATGCCAGGCACCCTCACCAGTTTCTAGGGCATGCAGCAGTGGCCCAGTCCCTGCAGACAGAGCTGGAAGAACAGAGGTAATGTTTTCTCAAGTTGTAGCCGTCACCTGCTCACGTTTTGGAGGCAAATACGTCTGTACAGCTCCTCTTTCCCAAGATAACATTTGGCATAGGCAACATGTCTGCCACAGAGGCTAACACTGAAATTAAGGGACCTGATTTTGGTGTGAGTGCATCAGGAGAGGGGAGATGGACCTAACTCCACTCCTAGCCAACTCCTGATATTTCAGAGTTTCCGTTGAAACAGATTTGCTATCGTCCTTGACACATAATCAGACTCAACTTCAGCTCATGTATATCTCAGCAAGACAGATTTGGCAGTGGGAGCTGGTATTGGGCTTTTGAATAAAATTAAGCAGTCTGGGTGCAACGGATGAGACTATTCCCTTGAATCATCTCACTGTGTTTCTGACTTCCTTTCACAGTGAGTTGGAAGGAGGCCAGTGGTTCGTCAGGGTGCCTTGGGCCAGGAAGAACATTAGGAGAGACAGTGGGGATTTATCCACTCTGTTAGAAATTAATCCCTCAGTGATCAATGCTGATTTGCTTCTTCTCTGGACAGTCTTTCCTGGCTTCATGGATTAGATGCTGGTAGTGTGGGGAATAACAATAAAACCATTCACTAGCTGCATCTGGTGCAGGGAAGGCTTTCCAGAGATTATTAGTTTAAGCATTCTAGAGAGACATAATAAAAGGGGAATCATTATTACAGTGTGTGTGTTTTAGGAGATCCATTACTGCAGTGTCTTGGCATTATTACATAATTTAAAATAATAAAAACAATTATCCTTCAGGATAAAGGAGACTTTGAAGACACTGAGTTACATGTCACTGCCTATGTATTTGTTAGACCAGAAGCACCCTGGCTTGGCCATTAGAAGCTGAATCAAATGCAAGCTCCAGAGGTAAATCTTAGGCACCAGCAGGAAAGCTGCAGAGTTCGGTTCAGCATTATCCACAGCAGAAGTGGCTTCCACGTGTCAGAGCTCACCACCACTGTCATCATACTGCTGCATAGCTCATACTCAGCCTGTTCTTCCTCAGCTTTGCATTTCTCTGTAGTGCAGAGAAGTACAGAAGAGCAGGGCTGGTTTCTGTCCACAATGTATGTCATTTTCCTGCATAGCCATCCCAAAAACACTGTATCTGCATATGCATTGGGACACAAAGATCAAATGAAGATTCCCAAAGTTGTTACTACACCCCAAAAACTCGAGCTGGAAAATTTCTTACACAAACGACCCTTGTAGCAGGTCTGAGGTGGCAGCAATGAAGTCCAAAAGGAAATCAGTGGGATTTGTGAGGTAACCTGCTCTTGAGTTATAATTATTGTAGCACATGGTAATTGCTTGATTGATATGCATATGAGCGACTTGAATCTGAGTATGAGGGCTTTTTCCCTCACACCTCTTCCTTGTTATTATCATCGTTGTCATTATTATTATTATCATTATCACTGACTTGCTGTATGACTTGCATAATACTGTAGATATTTGAAAATGCAGGGACTCAGAATTTTTTAATACAGAAATGCTCTTTCTGAGCCTTCAGCACTGATTTAGCTGTCTAACTTCAACCCTCCAACTCTGTAAACGTCAGCTTTCACTTACTTGTCTCAAAAGAGACTTGGGAAACCCAGTCATTTCAGATCAGCAATAAGCCTACCAGACACTGCATAAAATGTGCTACTTACATGCAAATTATTAGTGATTATGTATTATTTTGTCTATATTAAAATATACCAACAGTGAACATATTGTCATAGCTACTGGAGGACGTGAGAGGGCTACACAGGCGAGTCATCTTTATAAAATACCATGTGTTTGGCATAAAAGTTAACTGAGGCAAACATTCTGTTTCAGTAGATGTCATACAACCACCAGTGTGTGAAGATGACCCTCTCCCACACTAACAGAGCCTTGAAGGACTGGCACTATGGAATGCATCCCAGTTTCAAAGTGCTGGACCACTTTCATCTCCCTTGCACACTGCAAACTCCTCTTGAAGTCAGTGGGTGGTTGGTCCTAGAAGAAAGGCTGTGTCAAGAGCTGTGTTTTTCTTAGATAAAAGTTACATAGAGAACTTGCTCTCTCTGTCTCTTCCTCTGCTTTCCCCAAGTATCAACATCAGCAACTATTTGTGTTGGCCACACCATTATTTTAAACAGAAGGGGCTGACTTGCACGCAGCCCACACACAATCAAAGTCACCAAGTAGAATAAAGCTGATGTCACCTCTTGCTGCTACTCGTATAATGGATTTTGTTCTCAGTCTGTTCACCGGTGCAAATGTTGCTAGGCAAAATCATTCCAAAGCAAAGAAATTACTGAATCAAAAGAGACTGAAGGATTACCAAAATTCAAAATTAAATTAAAAATACAAACAAGTCACATGAATTAAATTCTTTTTTAAAAATATCTATGGGCTTGATTTTCACAATCCATTTTTCTTTTCAAGCTCTCTCCAAGAGTCAAATATTAAAAAACTAAAGGCTTCTTTTCTTTTCCTCCAAAACAATCACTTTGTCACCACAACATATGAGAAATTTATGCCTGTCTCTGCTTGGCATCACTGCCACCTCATGGATTAATGAATTCTGTGTCCTCTAATTCCCTGACACTATGCACCTCTGTTTTGTATGAGTAGCCAAATGTATCAAGATTCATTTTAATGAATATGAGTCATTCTCCTTATTCAGAAGGCAGGCCTGGTATGTTGTAAGTAAGCACACCATTAGCTGTGCTAAAAATAAACAGGCATTACCTGCAGAAAAAACTACATAGTAAAAGTACACACTGCTAAGTACAAAAAAAAGAAAAAAGAGAAAAGACTTGGCCTGGAATGGTGTACATGCTGTAGGCAAAGTAAACAGGATGGATTGCACAGGGTATCTACTCTAAATTTCCTCCAACATACCTGAAAGCAGAGTAGTACCTAAAGGTTACTTTACCATGAAATTTACATTCAAATTATTCAATGTCAGCATACATTTTCTCAATGTTCTATGTTTAAGCTAATTTAATTGTTAGTGCTGAAAGAAACATAAATGGATGGTTCTTTTTAACACCAGGTTTCTCCCGTGTCTTGTTGGTGTAGAACAACTATTTCCTGTGTGGTTTGTTGGAGATTTCAGAGTTTAGAGATTCAAATATTTCAAGGTCTGCCTGACGGTGCTTAAACAGAAAGCATGCATGGCTTAGCCATGTGTTATTTCTGTTCCATTATTTTCATGACTCTTAGTGTGGTGCAATGGGAAAGGCTCTGGTTGAGTCTCAGAAACCAAGCTCATAAATCAGTAAGTCAATCAACAAGTCTGGGGAACAATATGTTCTTCTATTTTAATTTCTTTGTGGGAAATGTGTAAATAGATACTGGCAATAAAGCTGGAATATAATGGGTACTTATAAATTAAGGCATCCAATGATTTATCTTCTCTACGTGCAATGTAAAAAGAGGTTATGCTTTCTGATCTGCTAAAAGACTATTTTTAAAATAATAAAACATCTTTAGTTTTAAAGGATGAGAATTACTGTCTCCTGACCACTTTCCAAAAATGTGGGAAGCTAACACACTGAGAAAATTTAAAGACTCTCAGCAGAATATTTCTACATGACTGTCATCAGAGACCTACCAGCAGCATGTCATGCGCCACACAACAGCACAGCAGCCTGACCTGGGTAGGTATGGCAGTAGTTACTGTAGGCTCAGCCTGTTCTTGCAGTTACCTCAGTGTAGAACCTCTGTGTGTCTTTGTCCAGGTGTTCCCCACTGTAAAAATGGATGACGAACACCAAGCTTACCAGTTGTCCGCAGTCTCTGGACACTAATTAGTTGATGTTTGTACAGAACTGATAAAGGTAGTCATAAACCATAAAATGTAGAACATTTAGCAAAAGAAAGGAAAAAGGTTTAAAATCACTTTGCCCCTGTGCCTTTGCTAATGAGGTTTTACTAGTATTTGCAGGACTAAAGTGCTGTCTGTACAACTGATTTCAAACAGCTAATTTAAGCCCCACTTACTGAAGTCCTTTTAAACAAAACAAACAAAATGTATTGTATGTTGAAAATTCATTATGGAAAGAAACAGAAGTCATTTATAAAGTTACATCATCTATTCCAGGAAAATAATGCAGAACTTATGATTTAGGAAGCCAAGCACCAACCCTCCATCAAAGAGTCAACCAAATATTTACTACAAACAGCTGACAAATGGCAATTCATAACCAAAAAATGTGCACAAAGTTGCTCGCCAACCTATTTTAATTTTTATTTTTTTTTTTTTTCTGTTGTTAAAAAGGGCCATATTTCTGGATAACTTAAAAATAGGAGGGAAATATTAGCATTTGAGAAACCAACTGCTTGCAAACAGTAGTCTGTCTTGCCCTAAGGACCTGACTTTTAAGGCGTATTTAGCCAGGCAGACCATAAGTGGACTTTTCAAAAGCTTCTAAATATCTAAAGGAGGTACCCATGAATTTTTAAAATCTCATTTCTGCCTGTCCAAATCTTGGCATGCTTAAATGCCTTTAAAAGCTGACCCCATGTTTTTGCAACGTGAAAGGCATTATCTGAAGGCTCATCTCCACCGCAAGAGGCAGCTACTATTACCTTACCACAGTCATGTTCCTCAGATGAGGCCAATGAGAGTAAGTCAACATGACAAAGCAGCCTAGCAACAACACACAGTGGGTTGTACTATTTCAGGCTGCTACTACCTGTATCACTAGAAGACCATTAGCTTGAGCGTTATCTCCCATCTTCAACCTGTTTTCTCAAAATGCAAGCTAGCATAAGCTTAAACATGGCCTAAATTGTGCAGGAAAAAGGATGTGGAGAAGAATGACAAGGTAGTATCTCAGACTGGAGTGACGATGCTTCAAGTGACAAGTATTAATCAGATACATCTTTGGTCATGATTTAGTACTTGGATCTAAAACACGGAGTCCATCCTTCTACTTCCATAAAGATACATGGTATCTCTAGAAATACAATTCCTGATGAAGCTAACTGAAGAGTATGCCCTTTGTTCAGTCACAGATCTAGAAACTTAATATTGAATTTTTGAACTGAAGAGCTGTGCTTCCCTTTTCAAAATTTTGGAGGTGAGGTGTGTCAATGGTCACTTGAAACCTAGTTAGAAGTACATAATTCAGTCCTACTCTAAACTGCAGCAGGTAAATTTTTACCTGAAAACAAAGTTCTGAAACAACAAACATACCAGCAGGTTAGAAGCTGCCCAGTTGTACCTGTAAAAGAAACAGCAGCAAAACTAATTTGCAGTGGAGTTTGGCTGGGATCACTGGTTGTGAAAGAGTTGTTCCCTAGAAAATAGTTTCCCGTGGGAATGTAGTGATTAATTGAAACGCAAAAGGAAGGGACATGAAGGAAAAAATCTAACAAAATATAAACAAAAAACACATAAACACCACACTGCAGAAAAATCTGTCTGGCTCTGAACTCTGCTGATGATAACACATAAAATGAAACCATTAATTTAAAACAAGCATCCTTCATGACTTTTGCTACTTCACGAGTTTTGCTACTTCACTTTATTTGTGAGTTTTCCAGATATTTTTCTTGAATGTATCTAGGATATAAAATGCTATTAGATTTGGTATAAATTTTATATACAAATACATATATTTGTACATGAAGAGTGTTTATAGATATGAGCTTTATAAAAAGACACAGCACCCACAACATTGTGCTTGTTAACCTTAACACAACATTGTGGGTGCTAATATTATCTAAATAGGTGTTTCTCCTGGCCAAAATGGTCCATTCTGTCTTTATTGCAATGACTTAAAAACTAGAAAAAAAATCCCAGCAAAAAAAAAATTGGTGTACCTGAGTTTAAAAAAGAACTTTCCACCTATATTTTCAGTATTCTGGCAAACAGTCCTTCCCCTGAATTCATTTGCTGGAATATTCCTGCAATGCAAACACAGAATCAGACGCAAAACCTGATTATGCTAAAACGCAGTATCTGTAGATCAGGTTAAAAACATAGCTGAATTATTAGCATTGCAGCGTTTGGTCAGCTACTCTCTCACGTTTTTCAGAGCAACAAAAGCTGGCCTTAGACCTGCAAAAACAGGCAGCTAGCTGCACATGGTGTCTCCTTGCACTGAAATTACTTTCTAGCTGCTTTGTCAACAAAGTGGCTCCCCCTAGGCAAGTCTTGCTTGCCCTTGAAAGAGTTGCAAGACTCGTTCTGCACCATAAATATGATCAACGGATAGTGGGACAGATTTATTGCTTCTCAATCCTGTTCTAATCTCTGCCTACAATATCATCAATACCCTCTGCTGTAAAACTTTAGCACAACCGTGTGAGACTGAAAATGTTTGCCTTTACCCTCCAACAACCAAGCTCTCAGGTATCCTCAGGGAGGTAAAATGGAGAGTATGTAGAGCAGGTGAGAGGGGGTCACAGCATGAACTAATCAGGAATGATGCTCTGAGCATCCCCAGCTGCCACTGTGACTTTGTAAAGGCCTTTGGACAGCACAGCGACATTGTAGATGTCTCAGCTTTATGAAAAGGAAAACCATGCAGCATACAAATCAAAGTAGAGTTGTGCAATTGTGTGCTACCAGTGAAGGCCTTGGAAGATAAAAAAACCCCACAGAATTCTGGTTGCCTTTCTTTGTCCTGCACTTAGCCTGGATTAACTTTACTACTTTTGCCTCCCTCTTCAAAACTCTTTTTTGCCAGTGGGCTCGTCACTTCTCAGGTGCAGTAGGAACTGTTGCACCATCTGGAATCAATTGGCATAAAAGCGCTATTAGTGTAGTTTCCTTGTTGGGGTTTCTGCTGTGATTGAAAGCTTTCAAAGGTCAACCTGAGGATATCAATGGGAGGGTGTATCAGGTGCTCCAGAAATGTACTGTGAAGCCCTTTGACAACTGCTATTTAACCTGAGAAGACAGTGGAAGAAATCCAGCAGGAAAAAGTTTGTAATAGGATATGAGCAGGACACTGAAGACTGAATAATCCAACAAAACTCCAGCTGCTTAAGCAGAAATCAAACCTCAAAGATTTCCACATCACGAATGACATCTGAAGCCATTGTGTTGGATTAGATTGCAACTTTTACATATGAACACTTTTCAACTTTTTTTTTATTTATTTCTTGGACTTTCAATTGTAAATTAAGCAAATCTAAATGGCTAATTACTAACAAAAGCAAACAAGTTTTGGTGGCGTTTCCACAGATTTGTTTCCTCATATCCATGTACATATATTCTTTACTAAAGAGGACAGCTGACCAGCTGATCAGAAATCAAACCACGACCTCTAATGATGAAAGACATCCCTTTTGGGTAGTCACTTTCATGTATGCTCTACTGCAAGCAAATTAAACAATGTTCAAAAGTCGTGTGAAGTGATTCTTCACATAAGAAGTCCATCTATATCTCTTATGTGTAGTAGAAAAAGTCCATCCAAATATCTTTACTGAAGTCAGACAAGAGTCCCTAAAACAAAATAAAGGCATCTTTTCTGAGCACAGGTTATGAAATAATTATAGACTTAAAATGAAACTATTAATCTGGACTTCATTAACTGTTGGACTCAATGATCTTAAAGGGCTTTTCCAACCTAAATGATTCTATGATCTTTGAGCTGTAAATCAAAACAGATAGGTAGGTATTTTCCTAGACAAATGTACAAGAAGACTAATCAAGTCTGGCAGGATGAGTGGTAACCATGGCTCTGTGTTTGGCAGCCCTGTGTTTGGGTTTACCCAGTCAGTAACTGATGCAGGAGAAGTTCTGAAAAGGAATGGCCAGAAACACGGACATGTAAAACTTTGACAGACGTAAGCTAATAAACTAAAACACAAGCTTAAGAAATCATGCAACTTCCTTCAGCAAGCTATGTCATATCTATCCTGAAGTAAAACGCAAATGTAAATATGTTTCTTTTTCTATCTCTACATTTATAAAGCCGTTTACTATATGGGCCAATTGCAATAGATTGTATATAGAAGAAAGTTTTCCAGAAGAAATTATGAAGGGCAGTCTTTAGCTGTCAGCTGTTATGCCTATTTTTCAATTCTTAGACCTCTTTGGAAGTGAATCCTTTTTAACCTGTCTCAGACTATGTCCCCAAAACATTGATCGTATCTCAAAAAGTGCCATGCTGCTGACTGGTGACCTTACACTGTTTTCTCTTCAAATATAGTCAGACTTTGACTGATACATATGTAAGAAAAATAGAATAGCTCGGTTTAATTTAGCAATGGAGCACAAGTTTTCCCATATGTTTGTGTTTATTTCATATAAAACAGTGTGAGTGTTTAACCATCTATTTAGGATGTTAGCTCTGAACCTTAAATTTTGGTATTGCTAGCAATGAATTGACCAACCTGATGATAAATGATTTCTTCACTATATCGTATGTCTTAGTAGTAATAATAATATTAACAAAAATCATATTAACACAATTGTCAGATAAATTGTTAATTCATGAATTAATGTCTTTGTAAACCTTGTTCTTCTGATTGTCCATTAGTCGACAAGTAATGGCCTTGAAGTTATGACTATGCATTTGTTCTTGATTATTAACATCTGATCTCACTAGTCATAATGATTTTATTGACAGTATCTGAATCACAAAATCAATTTGCTTCTCTTAGGTAAAGAGTTCATTTAATTAAAGTCAGCATTCAACAAAGGGGAAACAGTAACACATTATGTCGCAGCCATCTTTTTCATAATTAGGTTAAACAGCATGCCTTCATCTGTACACTTCCCTGTGATTAAGAAAAAAAAAAAACCACCAAAGCAACCAACCAGCATTGCATTAAAAGGGTTATATTTGTGATTGCTTCACTTCATCATTTGAATAGTTGTATATATTAACAGAAAATAGCATTTGCATGCAGAATCAGCGTACATAAAAATCACCAAGAGAAGGCATCTCTGTGAATACAACAGAGTGACAAGGGCCCGGCAAATCATGGCTGTCTAATTGCTTCATTTACATAGATGTCAATGTTCACAACAAAACATCAATTGCTGTACTGGAGAAGTCTCTGTGACTACGGCTGGAATTAAATGAAGGTGAGCTGAAGTATATTCTGGAAGCAGTTATCAAATGTAAACATGACAAGAAGTTGTTTTTAAATTGACTTAAAGACCTAAAAGGAAAAGTAGACCACATAAACTAAACTAAGGAAAACAGAGGACATAGCCTGAATAAACCACACTCTGTGAGACCCTCATTTAAAACAAAATACCACTGAAGATTATCAAACTAGACTCAGTAAAAGAGCTGTTACTGTTCCACATAAAGCAGTCAGAGATGCCTGAGTCTGGAATCAGCCTCTGGCGTCCTACCCCATTACAGATTTCCCCTAACAGTGCTCCCTAGGCACACTGTGCTCCCCACCTGCCATCTCACCAGTCTTTCACCCCAGAAGTTGCTTCATCTGAAGCCTGGCATGTCATGAAGATGACTACTGGAAGGAAGGTACTGATTATCCCGCTGTGAAAACCCATATGGACAAAAGAAGATAATTTACATTCACATTTTTTGCTCCCAAAGCAAAACGTAGATTCTGGTTAATAATAAAACTTGTCTGACTCATATCTGACACATCTCTAAATCATTTGCAATGGCATGGCAATTCCATTGGCATCCACAAAATTCAGTAATTACCAGAGATTTCAATATAAGAAAGTGGTATTTCAAAGCATGCAGTGCATTTCCACTTTCCATTTCCCATTTCCATGGGATCTAGATACTCTGGCCAATATCCTTGATAAGTGATGAGAAATGTGACTAGAAAAATAGAGAGGCTAGAAACCTGATTTCCTGTAATATCATTGACTAGACCGTCCTGGGCTGCTCATGACTGTGCACCAGAAAGCACTGCCTAAATTTGTTCTGGGTCTGGCTGTCTTCCTATTGATCTGTGCAGACAATTTGTGAACCCTTTTGTTCAGACTCAGGCAGGAGGTACAGATGCCACCATGCTTTAAAATCCTCAGTCTTCAAAACAGAAAGACTGTTCCTGCCTTCAGATGTACAAATGCAGATTCTTCATTCCTGCAAATGCAGTTCATGGTAGTTTTCATCTGGCAGGCAGTACTCTTGCTGCCTCATTTTTATCTTGGTTTAAGCCCAGGCCACAAATCTTAATCTACTGCAGTGTACAGTACATTTTTTACATCTGGCCCGGTCCGGAGTGGTGGTGAGGTGTTGTATTCTCTTCCCTTGTTATTTCCTTTATCATTATTATTACTGGTGGTAGCAGTAGTGATTTGTGTTATACCTTAGTTATTAAACTGTTCTTATCTCAACCCGTGGCAGTTGAATTCTTTCGATTCTCCTCCCTGTCCCTCCAGGAGCAGGGGGAAGAAAGGGTGGGTGGGGAAGTAGACTGTGTGGTTCTAATTTATGGCCTGGGCTTAAACCACGACAGTTTTTAATAAAGCTGCAAGTGTTAAATACTCTATGTGCAAAAGGCTGTGCCAAGGCCAATATTCATCTCCAACCCTCTGCTTTATCATACCCACCTTTGCCTTCAGTTGCTGGAGCAAGCCCTGTCAGCAGCAAGCTTCCCAAACCTTCTCAGGGCCTGCTTGTGTTTGGCCTCCAGGTTTCCAGGGCAGTGTGGTGGTCTTCATGCAAGTGCCCTCCCCACGTACTGTGAGGTCAGCAGCCATAGCCTGGGGTCCACGTGCAGTATTGCCAAGCACCCGATACCTGCCTCTGTGGGGAAAAACAAGTCCCAGAAGTAGTTCAGGTAAGGTAAGAGCATGTAGGCAGTGATGAAAGCAACACCTACATTATTTCCATACCTCTTGGGATCTTGGAACCCCAAGCGAGACCCATGGACTTCCTTACCTGCTGGTAGACCAGACTGCAACAGGAGAGCAAAATCAAACTCTGTTAAGCATGTGATGTTTTTAAATGTTGATTTTCCGGTTCTAAGAATACCATCAGAAAAAAAAAAAAAAAAACAACAAAACACCAGCACACTAAATAAATAAATAAATAAATAAAGCATGAGGCAAAGGATTATTATATGACTATATATGCAATGCAGAGGTAAATATGGCATAATGATAGAATAAGGTTACACAGTGGCTACCTCCGAGTAAGAACAACACAGGTATATACAGGAAATACCTTTTTCCATCAGGAATTCTGGCAGTATAGTTTGTTACTTGCATGCTCTTCCATGAATAGAATGCACACATAATTATTTTTAGTGGGACTTGGCATAATAATGGTGGCACGCAGAGATTTGGTGCATAACATTTTATGATAAGTTGTCATATATTTTAAAAGTAATGTGATGCCTTCTGCTTCTTGTGCCTTGCTTTGAGAACAGTTGGGAAAATTGTTTCAGCACACAATATTTTACTATATGTTTCCTACAGCTTATGAAGTTAACATGCAGTTTTGCAGTTTTGCATGCATCTTAGTTGCAGGACTGACTAAGGTAAAACGTACTTTATTTAAGTGATAATCTTTTAGGCATTCCAGGCCTCAGTGGACAACAACAACAGAATCTTAGAGAGCTTTAGGCACTGGCCCCAAAAACGCAATTAACTCCAAAAGTTTTCAAAGAAAGGGAGAAAGATGAAGGTATGCCAAGGAAATAAGATGAGGATTTGGAATCCTACATCTAAATGACAAAGTCAGTCTAGATTCCATCATGTCATAACAAGAGTCTATCTAGATCATTTTTGTTCCCCCTGAAATCTTTTTTGAGATTCCCTCTAAATATTACATGATCCTGGCTGGCTGAGAACAATTGCACATAGTTCCCTCTAACTACAATTATCTTGCATGCAAGTGATTAAGGGAGATATAAGGTACTTTATTGCCTCAAAGACTGGGACAGTTCCATTTAAAGGAAATAAGCTCCCTGTGCCTCTGGCTACATTCATCCTGATCCCAGGGGGGCTCTTTTTCCCCCTGCTGCTGCTTCTAGTGACTCTTGCTCATCACTGCTACTAGCCTTGTAGAGGGGAGAATAAGCGAATCGTTCCCACCCCTTTGTCAGTCACAAAAGGGAAAGCAACAGCAGAACCTGTAAAATACACTCTCTGGAGAACACAGGGAAAATGTGACCATTTAAGCTGCATTTATTGTCCTGTGTGACAGCCATGTCGGCGGGCTGGCAGGCGCCGTGGAGGGCGCTGGGTGCGCAGGGCCGCGAGCTGGCGGCCGAGTCGGCAGCGCAGGACGCGGGGGCCGCGCTGTGCCAGTTGCTGCTGCTCTGGCTGGGCCTCAACCTTTTCGGCGTGCGCCTGGCCTGGGGGGTGCCTACGGCGGGGCGGTGGCCGCGCTCTGCTACCAGACGGGGCCCCGCCCGCAGGTCCCCCGGCACCGCCTCTAACCCCGGGCCCGCTAGGGCTCTCGCGCACTCCTTCTTCCCCCGCCGGCAGGGCCG
Organism: Psittacula echo; assembly: GCF_963264785.1. Taxonomy (NCBI): domain Eukaryota; kingdom Metazoa; phylum Chordata; class Aves; order Psittaciformes; family Psittacidae; genus Psittacula; species Psittacula echo. The sequence goes on from NC_137735.1 coordinate 64,773,822, forward strand.
AGCGCAACGGCGCTGGCGAGCGGCACTGCGCGCTCTGTAACGGCCTGGCAACGGAGCCAGAGAGGACACACCGGGAATGAGGACTGCCAAGACGGCCGGGCGCTGCCTGCACCATTAAAGCGCTGTGCCTCAATTTTCATTGTTTTTGTTAAGGGTAACAGGAAGGGATTCTGAAGTTACATTGCAGATAAAAGAGAGACTGGGGACAGCATGGGCCCTCTCCGGAGCCTATCAGGAGAACTGGCTACCCTGGATTTGGAGAAGGCTGAAGTTCTGAATGACTTCTTTGCCTCAGTCTTCACTGACAAATGCTCTGACCACACCACGCAAGTCTTGGAAGGCAGACGCAGGGACTGTGAGAATGAAGACCTTGGGCCCACTGTGGGAGAGGATCTGGTGTGAGACCATCTTAAAAACCTGAATGTGCACAAGTCCATGGGACCTGATGAAACCCATCCATGGGTCCTGAAGGAGCTGGCGAATGAAGTTGCTAAGCCACTGGCCATCATATTTGAAAAATCATGGCAGTCCGGTGAAGCTCCTGACAACTGGAAAAAAGGAAATATAACCCCCATTTTCAAGAAGGGGAAAATGGATGACCCAGGGATTTACAGACCAGTCAGTCTCACTTCTGTGCCTGGCAAAATCTTGGAGCATATTCTCCTAGAAGGCATGCTAAGGCACATGAAAAACAACAAGGTGCTTGGTGACAGCCAGCATGGCTTCACTAAGGGGAAATCCTGCCTGACCAATTTGGTGGCCTTCTATGATGGGGCTATGGAACCGATGGAGAGGGGTAGAGCAGTTGACGTCATCTACCTGGATTTGTGCAAAGCATTCGACACTGTCCCACATGACATCCTTGTCTCTTAAGTTGGAGAGACATCAATTTGATGGGTGGACCACTCAGCAGATAAAGAACTGGCTGGACGGCCGCACGCAAAGAGTTGTGGTCAATGGCTCAATGTCCGGCTGGAGACCGGTAACGAGTGGTGTCCCTCAGGGATCGGTGTTGGGACCGGTCTTGTTCAACATCTTTGTTGGTGACATGGACAGTGGGATTGAGTGCGCCCTCAGCAAGTTTGCCGATGACACCAAGCTGTGTGGTTCGGTTGATATGCTGGAGGGAAGGGATGCCATCCAGAGGGACCTTGACACGCTTGTGAGGTGGGCTAATGCCAACCTTATGAAGTTTAACCATGCCAAGTGTGGCGTATCAAAGATGGTCTCCAGTTCTGGTGAAATCTGAAGACCTTTATCTCGCATCTCACATCCCTTTTATAGTCTACTAAGTGCTAAGCAGTAACTTTCCACTCTTTTACTCCCTTATCATCCCAATTTAGCAAAACTACTAGGGGTTACAAATATTCACACTGTTTGGTCTGTCTTTGAGATGCACATCCTGCTTTGTCTTGCAAACCGCCTGCTTTGTTTTGCTAACCGATCTTTACCCTTCATTGTTCTCTTTACAGTTCTCAAGGCTTAGGCCTGACCAGGGCATTAACACCTGGTGTTTTCTTCACCATTCCTAAGGCTTAAGCCCGAGCAGGGCAGTAACACCTGGTATTTTCTTAAGCTGTTCCCAGGGCCTAAGCCGGACCAGGACGATAACGCCTGGATCCATTTTGTTAACTATTTCTATCCTGTCACCCACAGCCAAGTGCAAGGTCCTACACCTGGGTCAGAGCAATCCCAGGCACAGCTACAGGTTGGGCAGAGAAGAGATTCAGAGCAGCCCTGTGGAGAAGGACTTGGGGGTGTTGGTCAGTGAGAAAATGAACATGAACTGGCACTGTGCGCTCGCAGCCCAGAAAGCCAACCGTATCATGGGCTGCATCAAAAGGAGCGTGACCAGCAGGTCGAAGGAGGTGATCCTGCCCCTCTGCTCTGCTCTCCTGAGACCTCACTTGGAGTATTATGTGCAGTTCTGGTGTCCTCAACATAACAAGGACATGGAACTGTTGGAACAAGTCCAGAGGAGAGCCACGAGGACGACCAGTGAACTGCAGCACCTCTCATATGAAGAGAGGCTGAGAAAGTTGGGGCTGTTCAGCCTGGAGAAGAGAAGGCTGCGTGGAGACCTCATAGCAGCCTTCCAGTATCTGAAGGGGGGGCTACAAGGATGACGGGGAGAGACTCTTCATTCAGGACTGTAGTGACAGGACAAGGGGTAATGGGTTCAAACTTAAACAGGGGAAGTTTAGATTGGAGGTAAGGAAGAAATTCTTTACTGGAAGCCTGGTGACGTGCTGGAATGGGTTGCCCAAGAAAGCTGTGAATGCTCCATCCTTGGCGGTGTTCAAGGCCAGGTTGGATGAGGCCTTGGGTGACATGGTTTAGTGTTAAGTGTCCCTGCCCATGGCAGGGGGGTTGGAACTAGACGATCTTAAGGTCCTTTCCAATCCTAACTATTCTATGATTCTATGATTATGTCACATGTGTGCACTACAATCAGCAAGGGAAAGGATGCCTTAGTGAAGAAATCTCACCACAACTCATTGTCAGCAAAATAGGACACAGTTTGAATTCAGTGCCTATTATTTGAACTTAACACTGTAAGGTTGGTAGGTTTGACCCCCTGCACTGAGATGTGCTACACTCTGTAAATACTATTTGCCAGATAGCGTATGTCTAAGCTGTTTGATGCATGTACCAGCCCAGACTGCCTAGATCTGGATCCTTTGCTTGCCAAACTTCTTCCCATTTCATGTTGCTGGCTTTTCTACCCCAGTATACAAGGAACTCAGGAAGACAGTTATCCAAATCTGACCCCCCAAAATGAGGGTGGCATCAGGATACAAAACTTGATCTGTGATCTCGGAAGTACTTCCAGGTGCTGCATACTAAGCATACCCAAAGAGTGCTCTGGCAGAAAGCCTAGATCTCATGGTATGGAAAAACTGTAATAAGCTGTTGACGATGCATATATGGAGATTGCATATACAAAATTTTCTAAAACTTATTTAACTCAGCTCCTTCAGAGCATTGGACACCCCATATGTTTTTTCTTAATTGTTCCCTCAAATAATTGTTAAATCCATACATATTTTGCATGCATCCTCGTAGGGGAGGAGTAGAACAAGCCCATACACAGCATTTTCAGGTTGAAAGCATCTAGCAAGCATCAAGTAATTATGGTGATTAGAATAAAAAGAAGAGGGACTCATCTGCATAGCTATAGACAAGCTAGTTACCCTTATCTCCCTTTCAGTCAAATGGCATCTAGGCAATATAGGCAGGAGAGTCTAGGGCTCATGATAAAGCAGCCACTTGAAGTAGATCAGATATGTGTAACCTAAAACCACTTTTTCTCTCTACTGATTGTAAGATGAGTCTATTCTGACTGCCTCAAGCACAGGACAATTTAGATATCCAAACCTGACCAGGAATAACTTCGTGTCCTTTATCAATTACATTCAGCTGAATTATATTCAGCTAAGAAAAAAATTGTTTCAAGAATTTTAATTACCTGAAGAAGGAATAAAAATTTCAGATGTACAATAGAATATAGCCTGCTAAGCGTCCATGAGCTATATGCTTCTCAGGTTAAATTCAGCAAATGGGTTTTTCTTACTGTGATTATTAGTTTCTAAAAGACCCGTTTGCACAAATCTGCAGGGATTTTGTTTCTTGTTACAAATTATAACTGTAGTTTCTTCAGAACAAAATACTGATAACACTAGTTATTTTAACTGTTCATAAAAGGTGACCTCTTTGACAGCAATCTGGTGGTCAAAACTGATTATCGCTGTATACTTTCGAATGATATTATCTTCATTACCGTATTTTGTGCATATCCTGCTTACCTGCTTCTTCTACAAGGAATAATGTTCATTTGTTAGGAAAAAGAATCCTACTTACAAAGGGGAGTCATGAAGAAGCAGCTGACATGTAAGTTAGTCATACTTCCTTGTGGCTTGTCTCCTAAAGACATACATGGCCAATCTGCTCATAAAATCCACAGGCACACTCTTGACAGTGAGAGACACAAAACCTACTGTTGTTAAACTTTTGGCCAATCTTCTCAAAGTTTCCAGGTAACAAATATAATAGCCTAATAATAATGATTCAACAATAAAGAAGAAGAAACAACCAAGAAGAGAAAGCCGGTGTCACATAATGATTTGGTAGCAGATGAGTCAATGAAGCCTGTTTGAGCTAAGGCTGTAGCTAATGCCACAACCAGCAACAATATTAACCATATGGGAGTCTGAGATTTGGAAGGATAGCTGCAAGTACAAACCCACCCCCTCATCTCCTGGTTCCTGAGGGAAAAGGGCATCAAAGCATCTTAATTTCAGATCTCACCCAGTTTTAAAGAATATAGATATTTTTTTTCTTTAGTCTTTGTGTATGAGAGTACGGCATTCACACAGTGAGCCTTCTACTCCACAGGAGCATGGAAGAAAGAATGACTCATAACTCTGGATGCTGATGCTGCCTTGGCAATGGTAGAGGCTCCCACAGCAAAGCTCAGAGGTGCTCCATAATCCTTCAGTACAAGTTAGGGCAACTGCCAGATGTCTTAAATTACACAAAAAAAAGAGTCATATGAAGTAGGAATAAGCAAGAGAGATGAACTCTCTATACTAGAAACATGGAGAGTCATAAGTCTCCTAGTTTTAGGCTCTCATGAAATCCCCCCGTTATGAGACAATTAGCTGGGCTTAGCTCACTGTTTTGTTATTGTTTACATATAGTCAGAGATAGACAGATAGATAAACAGTGTAGCAAACATTTTCTATCACACAATGTATTTATCCTTACATGACAGTTTACTTCCATGCCTTTTTCTAATAGGATTATGAATGAGAAAAAAAAAGTGTGATCTTGAAGGAGAAAGAAGTTTGGCAGCAAGAAAAAAAGGAGATGAGTAATACTTCTGTTTCTGTTTTTCAGAAGGTTTTATTTGAAAGCTCTGTTGTGCCCAAAGTGTTGACTCACCATGACACTTTTCAGCATCTACATTACCCTGAAGCAGAGCAAACTTCTGTACGGGAAAGTAAAAAGCAGTTGCAGTGGGGGGAAGTGAGAGGTTTGTATTGAGTAGTATAGATTGAGGAGCTTTATAACTAATCTGCTCATTGAGCAGGGGGGAAGAGGATGGGGGGACGAGAGAGAAAATTTGCTTTCAACTCTCAGCCTGGTAAATTAAAGTTAAAATGAAAAAGTCAAACTGAGTTTATAACTTCCTGCACATTATTGTTAGTACCAAGGAGCTCAAGAGACAAACTATTTGCCCAGCAGTCCTTGCACAGCCCTACTGCCTTCAGAGTGTGCCGTCAGTGACCCTTGGGCACCCCAATTGCCATCTGTGGGTAGGCATGTCTGTGACCAGCTGTACTTTAGGGTGACATACAGGGAGTTACCCAACTGACGGTGAACTAGGAGGAATGGGACATGGCTCGGCCTCTTGCTCTATATCGCTCATCAGGGTTAGTAAGTTTAAAGATTATTAAAACTATTTTTGTCACTAACCACGAATGCACACAGGCTGCAAAACTGAGAAAGAACTTGTCATTTTACATAGCAACTTTTCAAAGCAGAGCTACACTTTTCGGAGTTCCTTGTTTCTTACACACATGAATAGGCTTCTGCCTTCTCCCATTTTTGTTCTTCATAATAAATCTGGATCTTCTCTGTGCACTGCATAATAAAATGGCAGCTTACACTGACCCAAAGTGATTAGAAGAGTTCAGGAAATGGACAGCTGTTCTGAAAATTTACTTTCAATCATTTTTGTATGCTATGCATTTTTCTCTCACTATTACTTGTGCTTAATAATAGTGTGTTGTTTGCTGAAATTAATATTATTTGTATTTAAATCACTGATGTTAGTTAAATTTTGAGATATAGTTGTGTGTTTCAAGTAAAACAGAAATTAATAATTCTGTGATTAGGAGGCATTCTCAACAAGACAAATTCAGAGGCCAGTCTTGTGGCTAAAAGAGCATACGAGCAATTTAGCAGAATCATAGAATCATAGAATAGTTGGGGTTGGAAAGGACCCTAAGATAATCTAGTTCCAACCCCCCTGCCATGGGCAGGGACACTTCACACTAAACCATGTCACCCAAGGCCTCATCCAACCTGGCCTTGAACACCGCCAAGGATGGAGCATTCACAGCTTCCTTGGGCAACCCATTCCAGCACGTCACCAGGCTTACAGTAAAGATTTCTTCCTTACCTCCAATCTAAACTTCCCCTGTTTAAGTTTGAACCCATTACCCCTTGTCCTGTCACTACAGTCCTGAATGAAGAGTCTCTCCCCGTCATCCTTATAGCCCCCCCTTCAGATACTGGAAGGCTGCTATGAGGTCTCCACGCAGTCTTCTCTTCTCCAGGCTGAACAGCCCCAACTTTCTCCGCCTGTCTCCATACAGGAGGGTGCTCCAGTCCCCTGATCATCCTCGTGGCCCCCCTCTGGACTTGTTCCAACAGTTCCATGTCCTTGTTATGTTGAGGACACCAGAACTGCACACAATACTCCAAGTGAGGTCTCAGGAGAGCAGAGCAGAGGGGCAGGATCACCTCCTTCGACCTGCTGGTCACGCTCCTTTTGATGCAGCCCATGATACGGTTGGCTTTCTGGGCTGCGAGCGCACAGTGCCAGTTCATGTTCATTTTCTCACTGACCAACACCCCCAAGTCCTTCTCTGCAGGGCTGCTCTGAATCTCTTCTCTGCCCAACCTGTAGCTGTGCCTGGGATTGCTCCGACCCAGGTGTAGGACCTTGCACTTTTCATGGTTAAACTTCATAAGGTTGGCATCAGCCCACCTCACAAGTGAGGTGGAAATATTTGGAAATACTTTGAAATAGCTGAATATTTTGGGTAAAAAAGAAATGTTTTATTTAACATGGAATACCACACTGGAAATGTATATAAATAATACAAAGATCAGAAATGTAATTATTTGTATATCTATTTTGCGTGTCCTATCAAGATTAAAGAACCATATGACTTCAGTGGTCATTCAGACAGCACAAATAAAAAATAATCAGGACAACCATACTATGACTAACAAGTGCTCATTGACTACTTGGCAAAAAATGAGTGTATCTGCAAAAAACAAAAATACCTCTGATAACAATTTGCCAACCAAAAATAAATTGAAATTGCAGATTGTGATGATAAATGAGTACCTATATGAGATCAAATGTCAAGACAGCATATGTTAAAAGGAAAGAATGGAAGAATAAGAAACAGATTCAGGCTTTCATGGTGGTGTATGTGGTAGCTAAACTGTATCATGACAGCTGTATTTGACAACAGTTCAGATGATCTAGAATGAGCTAATAATCCCAAACATGAATTTGTTATCCATGTCTGAAAAACAATATCTAACCTAGGCAGCAGCATAGCCACATTTTATCATTCATTCTGACAGCAGAACTATAATTAATTCACTAAATGCAGGTTTAAAGGTGATGAAAGACATATATAGATCTATAGATACATGAAAGGCACTTAGAGAAGAAAATACGTTCATGTGGTACAACTAACCACTAGTGCTAAAAGTCTCTCAGGAGACTTTTATAAATCTCCTCCTTACTGGAAGTCTAAAATAAGAGGAAAGAGAGGGGGAATGAGGTGATATGTCTTTTTCATGCCCTTTCCTAGAGTCCTGGCAATGCCCAGAGAAACTCAGAGATGTGGAGGTGTCTGGGCCAGAAGGTGAGACATCCATACAAGGTTCAGCTTCAACTCTGAATGGCATTGCATGGCATTGTACAAAATACCTGCTTCAATTCCCAGGATAGTAGTGCATAGGAAAGTCCTTAACATCAAAATTGTTCAAGTTATTTTTAGGGAAGTGACCAAGTGCCTGGTGGGGTTGATCCTTGAGTTTATTGATCATAATGTCTCTGAACCTACACGTTACCACATTGCTAATCTGCATGAGATCATATGCTTTTCAGAATAGCTTTCACTGTACTGCAAGCTGGTTTGGATTTAGAGGTGAAACTAGTGCTAGGGAAATACATGTTTTCTTCCAGTTTCATTTCCCGTGACTACATTGGTCATCCAATAAAGATGTTGGTGAATAGCATGCCCTGTTCTAGTAGGCTGATACCCCAACAAGCTGTATTCTAGAGACTAATACTCAACAAGCTAGTCTAGCCAGACAGTAGAAGACAGAGTTAATAGTAGAGTTGTTTCTATTTACATCAACCTCTCCCCAAAAAAATTAGATGACAAGCCTCAGTTTTGACAGAAAGAATAAATGTCACTCATGAGCAATAAAAATTACTGTGTATTACAGTACCCTCTAGTGACTCCTGCTACAGCTTGATTTCAGCTGGCATTCAGCACATTCAAGGATAGATACCACTATGGCAAAAGGACAACCTCCAGAATTCTCCAGAGTGTCCCTCAAACATCAGGAAATCAGTCTCCAGCTTTCTTTCTTAAGTAGAGTTAGCACTGAGTGCTGAGCTTTCATTCGTTTCTTGTTTGCTCCAGGGTTTCACTTCTTTTAATTTCTAATACCCAGCTTTTAAAATCTATGTGAGCTAGAAGCTAGACACTCACTATTCTTTGATCTCACAGTATGAGCTTCCTACACAGCAGGAAGCAGATATTTTTTTCATGTCAAAATCCAGTCCTATCTCGGAAGGAAACAAAAATAAGCTTTTTCTTCTCTGCCCCAGTTTTTATCACAAAACCTTTGGCCCCTGTTGCTTTCATAAGATCTTTCCTCCCTGTCTGACACATGAACTGTGGGAAATCTTTCCCAAGTGCAATAAAGGCCTTCCCATCAACCCATTCCGAAAGCCTCTTTAGATTCAGTGTCCCTCAATTCAAATAATGCCTTCCCCTCCTGTGGGGTTTAACTCAGGGGCTGGCAAGAAATATTAATATCACCTGAATGGCCTGGCCTTGAAAGGTCATCTTCAAACGTGTTGTCACTCCCTTCTTGACCGATGATCTACACAGCAGACTGGAAGCAAAAGGAAACTTCAGCTAGCTTTTTACCTGATTTCCTTACTTTTAACCACATTTATTTGTTGTTCCAGTTTCTTGAAAATAGTCAAAGAAATTTTCTGACTTAGATCACAGTTAACACAAAGAAATTTGTATTAGCAAAGTGAAAGGGTGTAATATCTGTAGGGTTCCGTATGTGCTATATATATTCAATAGTTGCAAACTTTACCTGTTACAAGATCTAACTGCTTCACTCTTCAAAGTTACAGACCTAATGCGTTGAAACAGTTGCCTTTTAGTTAATGAAGCATAAAGCCAGTTGCACTTTAGGCAAGAATGCTTTGATGGGTGAGGGTAAAGAGGAGCTTTGGGAAGAGAGTTCAGGCTTTCTTCAGAACCTTTGCAGCTCATGGCAGAATAGTTGTTTGTGAGGTCATAGCTGGAAAAATGCGCCAAACAGGCTGTAGGAGAAGAATAAATGCTTCTCAAATGGATTTATGGATGGGTAGCTGAGGGGTCAGCACTGTATGATGTAGTATTGAGTTATTTTAATCTTTTACTCTGTCCATTTATGCCTTTGGTCCCATTCCCAGAATGGCTGAGTCACCTTTATGAACTTATGGCGGAGAAAGACAGCAACTGGGAATGTTGCAGGATGCCAATGTTTGAACCCTGAGCTAGGTCTGCCAATAGCAAGCCCCCACCATTCCTGGAACTGTGTCTGATCTCTTTTATTTAACACTGCAAACTGCCCTGCAAACTGGTCCACACGTCACCCTCCAGAGCAAAATCCAGCATCTCCAAATTATCCAAAGTTGCAGATACCAGCTGCAGAAACTGTTCTCAATTTAGGCGTAGTGATGAGAAAACAGCAGCATGACAGGCAGCTATCATGACTCAACCTTGATACTAGACAAATTGAGTAGTCAAGTAATTCACTGTAATTCAGCCTAGCAATTCAAAATACTGCACAATCCTGATTCTCTGGCAAGCTACTTCAAGTAGGGTATGATATATTTTTTCAGCAGTTTCAAACTGCCAAAAATGTGGTATTATTTCTCAAACAGGAAACAAATTAATGAAGGGTATGAGAGGTAAATGAAAACATGTCACAGAATGAAAACATAGTTCAAAAGCTCTTAATAAATTAAAAGTTACAAAAAGCAATTTACAGAGTGTTTTATGTATGTCACTACGATGAGGTTTTATTGGTGTGATATCATAATTTGGCTGTCTCTGATCCCTTTCTCTTGGCAGCTCTAGCTCCAAAGACATTATGTGCTGATCATGCCAGCTCAGAAAGCTGAATGCCAGAGGTCTGCTTTATTTGGGCTGTAATCAACAGGACTTGTAGGTTTACCTAAGAACTTCCACATCAATTCTGCAAAGCACCAGATCTTGGGGGCTTTCTTGTTTGACTTTAGTAATTGATTTTGTGCAGAAACTCGGTATAAGTCGTCAGGATTTGCTGCCCAAATTGCATGGGGTTTAGTTCTTTTCCACATTTTCTGTGGAATTATCTATGTTTACAAATGTATCCAGATTTTACTTTGAACTTTCTCCCCTCCTCCTGCCTTTAAAGATAAATGAATTCTTAAACATATTTGTACTTGCAAATTCATAGATTTATGCACTTCATGCCACTTTAATCCCTATTAAACTAATCTGAAGTCATGTCAGGCCAACTATCCACAGTAAAATGGATTAGACAAGCCAGTTGATCAGATACAGAAATGACTCTGGGTGCTTTTTCTGTCTAGCCTTCATGAATTTAGCACACTATTTTCATACAATAATTTTGTTCTCTTTAATTCCTTTGTGATTAAGCTAATTCACAAATAACATTGGTTCTTAGAGAATCATTAGTGTAAAGCAGAGCAGACAATGCTTTTAATTAGGGCTTTTCCTATCTCCTCTATCCATTTGGTAATAAAATTACTTCTGTATTAATTGATTAGTTATTTTAATTTACACAGCAATAATTGCTGATATACAGTGGCCATAAAACATCTTTGTTAAGTAATTTTTCAAATACAACTGATATTTCCTGGAGAGGTGGAAGATGTTTTGTTTAAAAGCTTTGTGGTGCATATCCTATAGCTCCTGACAATCCTTCTCACTAGAACATAGTAAACCTCCAAGAGATTTTTAGGGAATCTAACATGTATTTCAACTTTATTTCTATTTCTAGTGCAGATTTTTCTATTGCAAAAGTAATACATAGTTTCTTTGTCTGAAAATTTTGTATAAGACCTTGTTGTACAAGGAGAGTCTCAGATTGTAAAAGAATGGTTATCTACTGAAAACTAAGAGAAGTTCTGTGTTCTCAGTTTTATTTACACTTCTATTAGGCTTTGACACAAAGAAACAAATTAAAACACTTCAGCTTAGAAAAAGTAAATAGTGATTTTAAACAGTTGTTGGGAAACCAGTTTCTCATGCATTTTTTAAATATAACAAACTCACATTTGGAATAATCGATTAACATTATTAGATCACACACAAAATCTCTGTTCAGGCTATGTCCATGAAATCTTTCTTCCCACATTTCGAGAACAGTGGCCTGACTTCTCAGTGATGCTAAGTTCTTCATATTGAAGATTAGAAATAGAAAAGGGGTTCAGATTGATAACTATATTACCTCACTCAAATGGCCCCCCTATACATCTTGGTGGACATAACACAGTGTTGGTGAAAGTATTAATCAAATCTCCTTCCTCTGCCTTTCCTCTGCAGAAGAAAAGATGATGGTCACATCATCACATTCACTGCCTTTGCAGCAAGGCAGCTGACTGATCCAGTGCCCCCCATGCCCATCCCTAACCACTTACCCCTGTCCCTAGGATGCCTAGTCCCTCCAGCAGGAATGGTGCTCTCACACTCACCTCACTTCCACTGTAATATCATGCCATGCTTGCAAAATCAGTGGACAGTACTCGGTCATTCTCCCTGTCAGTTCAAGGTTTTTCATGTGCTGCTGGTATGCATAAGATTTTAAGATCCTCTCTTACATGCATGAGTAAGGGTAGAAAATGCATAAATTAGTGAGTTTTCTTCTCAAATTGCTGGTATACCTCTCATTGCCATGCCTTCAGGCCATGTTTTGGACCAAGAAGAGAAGATCTGAGTGAAGGTGAAAACAAAACTAAAATCTCCCAACAGAAGTTTAGAACAAAGTGTCTGATACTCAAAAAGACCAATTTTGAGCTTAGACTTCCAGCCTTTTTTAAGCAAGTTTACGTAAAGCATAGAGCAAGGGCATAGTGGTTAACATTTGGAACGAAGAATTATATTTTTGATTGTACAATGCCATTTTCTCCTCCTTATCAATTGATGAAGCATCAATCATTTAGAAATTTTTGAAGCCAGATACGAGTTTCCAGTTGGATTTATTTAGTTTATTTGTTTCTCAGAAAGAGGCCAAAAGAAAAAAAAAAAATACAATTTTACCAACTTAAAACAACTTCCTTGAGGCATTTATTTTTACAAGTTACAGTACTTTGACACAGCAAAACCATTACGTGAATGTCACCCATTCTGCTCATTGGATGAGGCAAATATCCTCTGGAAAGAAAAAGGGAAAATAGCATGCAATCATGTGGTCACAGGCTGCATATTTGGATCATTTTGCAATTCTGGATTATTTGATTTTTGAAGATTTACCAATCCCTTAAGACAGTTTTTATATGCCATGTTTATAACTCTGCTTTCTCCATCTTCTTCCATTCCCACACCTTTTGCCTCTCAGCTGTTGCTTTATATCTGCCAAAGAATGGAAATATTCAGGGCAGGAAATATATCTCTCTGAAAGTTCAGATGACCACCAGCTTATAAATAGTATCAGCACAGGTAAAATAATGACAACCTGATTTACCATTTTAAGCCATAAAAGGACATTATTTTAGGAAGGAGGAGACACAGGAAGGTACACTCTTTTAAGAAAATGTTATTATGGTGTTCAAAGTCCTAGCATTCATGCAAACAAAAAACATTTCCAAAAAGCTGATCTTATGGCTTAGTTCCTGCTAGTTATTCTACAGATTTTCGTGTTCGGCAAGAGAAATTTAACAACGTAATTCCTTCCATTCCACTTGATATTGCTGGTGTAACTTTTCCTTAAGTCAGCAAGGTAGATGGAAAGAAATTATCAAAAATAAGGAGGAGTCAGATTAAAATTTTCTGGAGTATAAAAGCAGTAATACTATGCAGCATCTCTAATCCATTGCATTTGGGAAGACTATGTTAGGCATATACCAAGTATAGAACATGCCATGAATATATCTAGTTACCGACAAGGTGAGCTTTGTGCTAAGCCTTCATGAAAGTTTTAACCCAAACAATGATAATCAACAGAGATAGTGACAAATAGAAAGGAAGTGGAGAAGAATAGTGACATTTGGTGCTGAACCATATGTGCGTGGTTTGAAAGACATGACTGAATTGTTTTTGGTGCACTATTATTCTGACATTTAGAATGAGGCAAGTTTCCATTTCCATTAATGTACTGCCAACTCAAAGGGGAACTGTCGCAAATTTGAGACTAAAGAAAGCTGTTCCTCAAACTTCTCTTAGGCATAATCAATGCCCTCGCTAAGCAACAGCGTAATGTCACAATGTAGACTCTAGATGATTAATTTGCTTTCTATTTGTTGAATATAAGAACATGTTTTATAGTTTATGATGATATAAGCTGCTTTGACAAAAGACCATGAATTTATATATGAATGCAGAGCAACAAATGCAAAGGAACTGTTGTTCAAGTTCTTCTGATTGGTAATCTGGCAAATACAACCGCTAAGAAAGTGATCTAGCCTTACCTGGAGGATGTTCACGTGAAAGAACCTGAAAACCTGAAATATTTTCAAATTGTAGCTAAAACCAAAAAATGTTTGGAGAAAAATTGCAGTTACCTTCAGTTTCTTTTACTGCTTTTTAAAGTCACTGCCTATCCTTACCAAAACATTAAAAATAAACAGTGAGAGGGAGAAGAGAGAAGGGAGAGCCTGAAGGTAGCACAAGGTGATTGAAGATCTGGTGAAGAGGCTCTGGACTCACAGATTTGTCCCTCTTTGAAACAGTTCCCAGATGCTGCATTTTCCAGCTGGAAGCACCTGTTTAGTTGCTTTATAAACAACTTGAATTCAAAGGACTCTCCTGACCTTGTGTGATGACAGATGAACAAAATGCTATCAACATCACTTAGAGAGCAAAACTGAAGGGACGATTTTTCTTAAAATCATCCATGCAAGTTTTCTTTCTAATGAATGTTTCCCCCTGGTGACCACTTAATCTCTGAAGTTTTGGTGGTAGTGGCTCAGTCTCATTCTCTTTGGGAGGCAGTGGCTGTTCTTCAATAACAGAAAATATCATGCCATCCATTAACTCTCTGCCATACTGATAGCATTTAAAGCTATTCTTATTTGTCTGTTTGGGGGAAGACTGATGAATCCCAGTTTTTACATAGCAGACATCAGTCAGTGTTTGCCATTTCACCTAGGAATAACAGAAAAGCAAATGCACCAAGCTCTGTACCCTGTTATCTCACTGGAGAGTGCTGAATCACAGCCCTGGACTGATCCTGCTTCCCAATTCCTCTCGCCACACATTCCTGGAAATCTCCTCAGACTCCTCAGAAATTAATTTCCTTGCATGATTCACAAATTCCCCTATGACCATATAATGTCTTGGTGCCATTACGTGCAATTTTTTTCTTTTTAGTTGGACCAACTTCCTTACTTTTTATCCACTTGAATTTTGCAGCACTTGTTGTGGTATGCTGGTGTAAGAAAGATAAGGAAATACATGAAAGTGAACACATTGTGCTTATACCTCGACTTTAGCCAAATGAATTTATTGCTAGAAAAGGTGCCAGAACTGGCAGTCATGGCATCTGAAGCCTTTCATTCACCTACAGTGCAAATGATATAAAGATTAAATGCTCTGTAATAATGAAGTTCAAGCTCCCCTAAACACCTCTCCATTTGGTCTCAATATTGTACCTTTGATGAAGAAGCAGATCACATCATGAATGAGAGCTAAGAATAACCAGAAGAAATGCCAAGTGGTAGAGGCACAGTTTGAGTATAAATCACAGAATTTACCTTACAAAGAACCCAAGAACAAACTTTAGAATTGCTGGAGATTTGTGAACTGAACCTTGAATTCATCTCTCCTTCAACATTGGATAAAATACAAATAATGAATAAGAAAATCTTGTGCAATATGAGGAAAACCCTAAAACCTAGAAAGCAGGGGAAAAAAATAGTAAGACAGACAACCTACTGGTCTGTCTTCAATGTCCACTGACAAAAATACTACCTCAGGGAACGATGCCTTCTGTAAAAATAGGCTGAAACTCCCATACCATTTGACATAAGAAATCAAGTAACTATCCACTGGAACAGTTTCTCATAGTTCTCGTTCTGCTCTGCATTTCACTTGCTGCCATTTGGTCCACAGAAACCACCCACTGAACATTTGCCTTTGGAGTGCACAACCTTTTCCTGTGTAGCATGAGTCTCTCTTGGGTCTCTCTCGGGTCTCTCTCAATTCACCATTAACAGCTTCTGAATCTCCAAGTTGTGAGTTACTTCTTTTATTTTTTGTAGAACTACTGTAACATCTTATGTTCCAAACAGCAACCTTGGAGGGAAAAGACTGCTGGCTTGGGTTACCCAAACAAGACCAGACCAAAAGTGAGTACAATGGTGATGGACAAGTACTCAGAATATGGCTAACCTGCATAAAATCCATTTGAAACTCAGATGAGATGTTGTATGGTGCAGATGCTTGCTATCATAGTTTTTCTTTAAGTAATTTGTGCAGTTTTTTCTATATATTTGATTCACAATGTAAAAACCAGTGAAGAATTATGCAGGATTACAGTTTATTGCATCTTACAGTACAATCTTTGACTCTCTGGAAAGTTTTCTGAGTCACTTAAGACCAGTCATTGCTTTATATGAAGGTCACTGTTTCAGTGTTTCTAGTATTACCCTCCCAGTTCAACAGCTTTCTTGCATCTGGCTAGCAGTTATCTTTGTATTATTTCATAAATCAGTCATAAATCCTTTGCATTATGTTTGTGATCCCTTTCTAGAAAGAAAATACTTGTTGCTGAATTCAGCACTATAAAGGTCAGAAATTCCACAAGAAAAAATTACATGCATGTATTACTGCCATGCTTAGGGACATAGCTGCTAAATATTTCTTTACTGCATTCTAGTGGAGGTTGGTTTTTTTATTTTTGAAGAAGTCCCTTCTGCCCGTGCCTACTGTCAAATTATCATCTGAGATAGTTTGCGGGCCATACTAACTTCAATATAGTTTGGATGGATTCGTGGCACTGAATATTCATACGGCGTATGATACAGACACTGAACCCAATTTAGTAAATGAATACTTGTAATTTCACCAAAGCCCCTCTGAGAGATTATTATGCAGATTTATGAAGGAATATTGCTGAAGCAACTCTTGGCTGTGTTTTCAGTCACTGAGGACTTAAAGTATGTAAACCTAAAATAATTTCAGACTTATTTACTGTCACTGCTTTCATCTTCTGAACTTTTCTGACATTATTTCTCTCACTGGGTTGTATCCAGCATCCCCCCCCTTCCCTATCCTTGTCCTTGAGCAAAAAGCCAGCGTCACAACACCTACAAGTGTTGCCAAGTTACTCCCAACAATATCCTTGCTGCCATAATGCCAGCAATCTGTTCTAATACTGCTGCTGCAAAATTGCATTACAGGCAGAGGGATGTATGGACATGGACATGTAGTATAACTCACCTGCAAATACAGAGACCTACACACAACTAGACTGTGAGGAGACTCTCCCACCTCTTCTGTATGATGAAGATTACCTCACTATTTTAGGACCTCATAAAAGAAGGAATAATCAGGCCAAGGAATGATGGAGACACTTGACCGAACAGTGTATTACAGTTCTTTAAAATTCAGCAAGAGTGCTCTAAGCTGTTCTTAGCATTACTGATTTTACAGGCAGCACCTTTTTTAGTGTCCCAGACCCACATATTTTTGCAGCAGCCTATACCCACTGTATCACCTTCAACTTCATCCCTCTGGTGTCAGAAAGAAAACTCATTGCTGCTTGCTAAATATCTCTTAAAATAACATTCTATCCTCTGACGTTGCTACCAAAAATATTAATTTAAAAAATAGATCAGTATCCCTCACTCTAGTCAATGTTACCTCTCCTGCCCTACTCATTAAATGAATTAGTCACTACTGGACTCAGTTTGGTAATGGGCACAGAGCCAGATCCTGAATCCTTTTTCATATTACATCATTTGTCCCTAAGCAACAGGATTCCTACCTCACACAAGATTAAACACAACATGGGTAAAGTCTTTGGGATGTGGCCCACAGGCTTCAGAAGGCTACAGCAATAGTTAAATTTTAGCATACTGTAAATACCACGGTTCTTCTCAGTTACATTTCTTGGTATACAATATAGTAACATATGCTACATGGAAGTGAATCGTAAAGGCCAACTTCTGCTCTTGGATTCAGATCTCCTTGACTTCAGTGAGACTGCAGAGCAAGGAAGCCTGGTGACACCTGGAAGCGGCAAGTAACCATGGCAAAGTCTCCATGGGGGAGCCAAGGGAAAGATCAGCAAACAGTTCCTGAAGGTTTCTTGTGGTTCATGTAAATTGTCACACTGTGGCTTGTTTTAGCCATGTTTTGTGTGGTGAACATGCACATGTACATCATGAACTCCTTCTACAAATTAGTATGCAATAGAATAAGGCAAGTGAAGCCTACAAGCCAAAAAGCTAGAAAATCTGCATGTCACAGAGACAGCAAATAGAAGAAAAAAGCTGGAGATCGATGGTGATGGGACAGAGCAAGAGAGCTGGTGCAAAGCACCCTTTTTTAAAAACAACAGTTTATTAATTTATTTCAAGAGGTTTTCCTGATTCATTCTTCTCTATTTTTTCTTCAAATTTCCTATTTTTTCCTAGATTGCTTTTCTGTCTTAATTCCCTGATCCTCTGTCTTTTTCTCTTCGTTACTCTGCTTGATTGACTGTCAAGTTAGCTATGGGAAGAAGGAACTATCTGTGAAAATGTCAAAGAGTAACTGTGAAAAGACGCATATTTGCACACTTTACAAGAAACGTGTTGAACTCTACACAGATAGAATCCAAGATACTGAGGTACGTAAAAGTAATTAAAGAAATTCTCCTGTTTTCTACTCTGCAGTCACTAGACTATCACTAGTACAAGAAAAACAGGAGATGATTGAAACTTAAGGATGGGTCCAACCACTCAGTGGAAATAACGAAAGGCAGTTTGTAATTTTGGGAGAATGAGTTACATGTCTGTAATTGACTCAACTAGACCAATAAATTGCACATGACTTTAGGAAGTTTTTCTCATTGTCAGGAAATTCCCCTTCACTTGTTGCATACCTTCAATAGGATCAATAAATGCATACCTCCAGTAGGGTCAATAAACGTCACAAGGGTTGGAACATTTGAGAGGAGCTCTTCTCAGATGCTGCTGGGCATTTATCATCTTTTAAACAATCAGTCAAAACCCTGTGAACTGCAAATAAGTGGCACTATGTTTAACATCTCAGTGCCGGGATGCTGTTCCACAAAATATCACCCAAATCTTCTCTTGGAAGCCCTTTCCAACACAGATCTCACATAAAAATACAAGGCTTACAACATCTGAAGGTAGAAATGACTGTGCTTAACTCACAACCAGCTTGGCTTGAGGATCATTATTTGTGGGTGCTAATAAGAAGGAGTTTGAGGTGGTTCACTCAGTCCCTTGCCAGGACTCCACCTGCCAGCTTCAGGGGCCAGACACCATTCTGCAGCATTTGGAAAGCTGTGCATGCTGGGCATAAATTAGGAAAGTAGAGGTTATTTAAAAGCATTTAAAGAATTTTGGTATAGCACTGATATATTTTCTCTATATTTATAATGCAGTATTTTCATAAAAGATGATGAAACTTTTTAGATATAGTAGTCTCAAGTAACAATTATGAGGTTATATGTTATCCTTTTATTTACAGTAAAGCTCATGCTTTAAGGGTGCCAGCCTTCTAACAACTAGTACAACCTCCTTTCTTGTTACCCTTCCATTGGACCGTGGATATTTTTATATTAAGCTTGTACACTGACTGAAATTCTGGGGAGATATTAACTTACACAGGACATTATTCTTGGCTCACATCATAAAGTTATGTTGAAGTTGGGACAGTCCACATAGTTGTAAGCAGGTGCCCAGCTCCATCCAGTATCTTTCAAGTCAAATGACTTCACTGTGTGTGGTCTCTGACCTGGGCCAGCGTGGAACTAGATGAGACAGCTGCTGTGTATAGCTAGCCAGCTACACCAGCCATGCTTCCCAGCTAATCTGCTCATAATACAAGGCATGGACAAAGTTTTACTGACTTCTAGGAAAACTGATATACTCCAGTTCTGGAGATGCTTCTTGCTTCAGAAAAAAAAAAAAAAAAAAAAAAAGGAAAATTGTTAGTAACATTCTGAGAGTGAAAGCTACATTTTTTGCTTGAATATGTATGCAATAGGAGGCAGCAAAGGAGGACAGAGGACATTCCAGGTACAGTACATTCACAGTAAGTACAAAATTCTTACCGCAGAATGCCCCATTAATTTATCTATCCCTATATAGTAAACCTCTTCAAGAAAAAGAAAACATGAGAGCATCCAAAGCCTACTTTCCTTCTGCCGTTCATTTCTATACAGTGATGATTTTATGATCTCCTTAATTTCAGAGTTCATTTATCCACCAAAACAGAACAAATCATAGTGTATACCCAAAGCATGTATTATTTCGGTTAGTTGTAGTACAGACAAACTACAGAACATCAGCTGTACTTTTAATTTGAAGACTGTGCTTCTGTAATGAAGGCAGGAGCTTGAATATAACAGAGCAGGTTTGTGTCTAAGAAGTAGCTTCTTTAAAAAAAAAAAATGCTTTAAGAGCGAAAAGCCAACTCTGAGGCATCATATATAGGGAAAATCTGTTACTGTGGATTTCTTGGCAGTGCTTGCAAAACAATTGTGATTTTCCTTTTGTCCAAATGACCCAAAATAATTGTATGCAAGTATAATTCTATATACTAAAGGTGCAGACAGCGCTTCTCCTAGGTCATATAATACCCACTGAGATCTTCTTTAAGTTCTAGCTGGGGTTTTTAGAAACATTTTGCTTCTATTGGTACAAATTGTTCCTCACGCAAATAGCATGCTTCCTAATGGAAACTCGCAAGGATCTAGAGCATGCAAGCCTAACACTTGCTTGTCTCCATGAAAACTTCAGAGTGTAGAAAAAAATCAGTTAAGAATTTATGAAAAGTGGAAAAAGTGATGTGAGTACAGCTGCAGGAAATTCATTTTATAATCTGAATAGCTGCTCAAGATTTTTTAATAATAACCACCTAGTTTTAAATGGGGACATTTTCATATTGCTCATTCTATATTCCTGAATAACCATCTGATACTTTGTTTGTTAGAAGTACTTGCAATATCATTTAAATGAAGCAAACCCATTCATTTTCCTTCTTTTCCACCTCAACAAGATTTGCCTTTTTTGACTCTGAAAAGCTGAGACACTTCTGCTTGTCTATCCTCTCAAAACACTGTGTGAAGATATTCAGTAAATCCCAAATACACCTTACCACCCCACTCATGCCATCCATCATCATTTTCTCTCCAATATCAATCTTCTTCAGTCTCTGTTTGCACATGGTACCAGAAGGAGATTCAAGAAGGTGACCTGCATGACTCCTATCTTAAGTTATCTGCTGTGGTCCCAGAAGTGATTCATGATCATATCAAATCTATCTCCCTGGTGCTATTTTGTCCTTAAGGCTTCGACAATTGCAGAGACTGACTAGAGACTCCAATCAACCATCTGGTGTCTGCCAACTGTAGTGTCTAGTCAGGTTACACTGAATGCAAAGGGAAATGTGTTTTGTATTTGTATCCTTAATATGCTCATCCCTTTCCGTGGGCCAAGTGGAATATTAAGTGGTTGCAACTCTAAAGGGCTAGGTTGGCAGCAGAAGAAAACCTTATATATAAAAAGAATATTTAAAGTCAGCTGTAAAGCTTGACTGAATGGAAGTGCTAGTATAACTTACACAGCAGCTCTGTCCTGGCAAAAGATGATTTTAATAAGTGACAAGACTTTTTCCATCAGTTCTTTCTACATTTTTTTTTCATTGTAATTTACCTATTTATATGTGATCAGAATGTTGTTAAGAGAGCTCTTTTTTTCTTTAAACTCTGCTGTCCTCCAAATAATAGAAAGAAAATACTAGAAATCTGAAAAACTCATTATATGTCTTTTGCCAAATATTTTTCAGAGCAGGCTACATCAATCTGTGCCTTGCATAGTCTGTTTTACTCCTTGTGTGTTGAGATGAGCCTTAGACCCTGGATCTCTCCCTTTTCTTTTCTCCCCTCCCGAGGATACCACAGAACTGGAAATACAAATGCTTTTGCCAGATCCGGTCTTACCACATTACTGCCATGTGAAAAATCCTATAAGTTATAAGCCCTTAATAATAAGCTTCTTACACAGCTGGTTTCCTTCTACCATGACAAGTTTTATCACGGACTTGCACAGTCACAGCAGCCAAGTGCCTGAAGTGGCCATTTGGGGAATTATTTTTCAAAGGTGGCAACATTATCTGCCCCAATACAATGTGCTTCTAGGCAGAGGGCGCTAAGGGCATGCCCTCCATGGCATTTTGGTGCCTCAGTATCCCATCCTTGAGTACCAGAAGCAGTCATTGCGTCCTTGAGCAGCAATTTTCATAATACGACTCACTCCTGAGTTATGTGCCTCAGCTGTTTACAGGCTGATTTGATGGGTAATATCACCCATGGGCTTGAAACTGTCCAGGAAAGTGCTGTGGGATTTTCCTCATTTCCACTGATTGCAATCTGAACTGTACACTGGCATTACATTCACTATTTTGTTTCTACAAACTAAAAGAGCAGACACAGGACAGCTGCCCTGCAGGAGATGTCACGTTAGTCATAGACCACTTTGACTTAAGCTGGAGGGAAAGCCAGGCTGGCCACAGGAGTGCTGGTCATTCTGTATTGGGATGATGACAGCATCTGTGGGGGTGCATCTTCACCCATGCTCCCAGACATCCCCTTCCTGGGGGGACTACGGAATGGCAGGGGAGCTGCTGGCTCAGGGGGGATTTCTGTGCGTGCCCATCCGCTTTCCAGCCTCCCAGCTCTGGGGCTAGGTGGGTCCTGTCCTTCAACCCAGCCTGACCTTGATGACCAGAATTCGACTGCGAAGAGGGTAGGATCTGATAAGCAGCCAAGGTTTAAATACCTGCTCAAACTGGTACAGAGCAAGGCTTTGAGCCTGCAGTTCCGAAGCCCTGAGGGAGTACCTCATTTACTTGCCTTCTTTCCATTCTGCCTCCCTCTCTGCCCCCAACTGAGATCTGAAATTTCCCCCAACACCTGACAAGCCTTCCCAATCAGTGCTGTTGAAAGTGTAGACATCTGGCCTGAGATTTGGTCTGAAAAATGTGCTTTCCCACGAAAGCCTGATTTTGATGCGATTACCTGGCCAGTCCTACTCTGGTTTAAGACGACAATTGAAGCTCAGGTTCCTGCTTATATCTGTTCTTCAAAATTTATTAATCAGTTTTGCATTTTACGTCTGGGTAAATAAGGAATATCTATGCCTGTCAGAGGAAATTTAATCCAGTGAAGGCACAAATAAAACAAGATTGAACAATTTCTCATAAAAATATGGAGGGAAACAGGGAGAAGTTTGCTGTCCCATTTGATACCTTATATATTCTCCTTTAGGACATACAGATATGGGCAGAGGCTGAAGTTTTGGGTTGATTCTTCTTTTGCTTGCTCAGTTTGCATGTCTCTTTTGAGGAAAAATGCCTGCAGTGATGTTGAGCTAGAAAGCAAAAGCGAACTATGATTTTTAACCAAGCACAGAAAATCATAAGAAATCAAGCTCTTAGCTTCTGAGAGCAAGCACCTTAACACCAGCATGTTGAGATCAGCTTATCAGACCTCTTCATTTTCTAGATTTTAACAAGGGCTGTCCATGTGTCATACACTCTGAGAGCACAGCTTTGTCCAAAAGTAAAACCCCAAAACAACTACAACGGCAACAATAATAAATCCTAGGGAGGCAGTTCAGACTATATTTACTATATACCATCTGCACCAAGCCCTGAGAGACATTATGTTCCACATTCCCTGTCTGTACTACTGAGAGCTTTTCTGATGTGTAAACCATCATTTAACTTGTCTTTGATTCCCTTCATGTGACCTTTTTCAGAGTATGGCAGTATAACATCCTCACTATGGCAGGCTCTGAGACCATTTGAGGACAGGCCTCATAAAGCCTGCCTTTAACATTAATCGATCACTTTATTATGGAAGTAAATCAAAGCAGTTAAACTCAGGTCTTCAGGGAGTTGAAGGTCAAACACGGAAAAACAACCTTTATTCTGGGAAGAACATAGAAAAATTCTTTCAGCCCCATCCCTTTGTTCTTTGTCTTAGAGGCACGACAAAAACACATACTGCACTCACCATTTGGGGAAGTACAAAAGCAAACATACACTAATATACACAAAGTGTTTGTCTGTGTCTCATTGCTTATTCATCTCTTTATTCCAAGCAGTTTTATAAAGTCCTTCTTTCACATCCTGGAAAGCAGAGACTTGGAGAGAGGGAGTGATTGACAAGAGAATACAGACCCTCTCGCCTTCCTGGCAGCTCAGCTTGAGAAGCAGAGGAAAGGAGGAATGAGTGGTGCAGAGGAGGGCTCTAGCAGATGTGGTCCTTATGTACTGTTTCCCTACACTCTACTTTTGCTGATATATTTTATAGAAGTTCAGAAAGACCTCCACAACTGTGTCTTCATACAGAGTCTGCAGGGGCACGGGTACAGCTGTGGGTGCAGGTGAAGGTATAAATGTTTTCAGAGAGGACATACAGCTTAAAGAAGTTTTACAAATAAGAAGATATGCAACTGGATAAACTGACAGCCAACACTGCTTTTTCCCATCTTCTAGTTAGCCCAGAAAATATCTCTCTCTGCCACAGCTGAGCCTCTCTATGGTGTGCAGGACACAAGTGGCCTCAGCACTTTTTCCTTTCCTTTCCTTTCCTTTCCTTTCCTTTCCTTTCCTTTCCTTTCCTTTCCTTTCCTTTCCTTTCCTTTCCTTTCCTTTCCTTTCCTTTCCCTCCCCTTCCCTCCCCTTCCCTTTCCCTCCCCTTCCCTCCCCTTCCCTTCCCTCCCCTTCCCTTCCCTTCCCCTTCCCTTCCCTTCCCCTTCCCTTTCCCCTTCCCTTTTCCTTTCCTTTCCTTTCCTTTCCTTTCCTTTCCTTTCCTTTCCTTTCCTTTCCTTTCCTTTCCTTTCCTTTCCTTTCCTTTCCTTTCCTTTCCTTCCCTTCCCTTCCCTTCCCTTCCCTTCCCTCATTCCTTTGCTTTCCCCTTTCCTTTCCCCTTTCCTTTTCCTTTTCCCTTCCCTTTTCTTCCCTTCCCTTTCCCCTTTCCTTTCCTTCCCTTCCCCTTTCCTTTCCCCTTTCCTTTCCTCTTTCCTTTGCCTTTTTTTTCCTTTCCTTTCCTTTCCTTTCCTTTCCTTTCCTTTCCTTTCCTTTCCTTTCCTTTCCTTTCCTTTCCTTTCCTTTCCTTTCCTTTCCTTTCCTTTCCTTTCCTTTCCTTTCCTTTCCTTTCCTTTCCTTTCCTTTCCTTTCCTTTCCTTTCCTTTCCTTTCCTTTCCTTTCCTTCCCTTCCCTTCCCTTCCCTTCCCTTCCCTTCCCTTCCCTTTCCTCTCCTTTCCTCTCCTTTCCTTTTCTTTCCTTTCCCCTTTCCTTTCCTTTCAAAAGCTGGCAAGGGGATGGAAAAGCAAGAGAGGTTGCACAAGTGAGGATGCCCCCCGAGTGGAACAGTGAGCTGTCTGCCAGCCCAGGGCACAGAGCAGAGACTTTAACATCGCCTTGGACCACTCTCTAATTTCTGCGCCTTACTGAAATGGGGAATATAAAATACTATTTTTTTCCTGGTTTTCCTGTATCATTTGTATTGTTTGCGTTAAAGAAAAAAGTCCTCAGCACTGACTGCTTTTAGCCTTGAATTCTTCAAGCCGTGTGATGAGAGGTTGAAGTGTTTCCTTGAACTGTTTTGCTTTGTGACTTACCTTGGGTTTTTCAGGGCTTTACAAACACACAGGCACACCCAAATGACACAGGAGGGTGTTGGTCAGTAATCAGCTTTCTAGTCAGGGGAACCTGCCAGTTTAATTTGTTTCTTTGTAAAACACAGCCATTTTTTAAACACAGAAATTTGCTGACATAGTAAGTAATATGAGTGTAAGCACCAATCAACTGTTACTTACTGTATTTAGTGTGCTGAAAAGTGTGCCTGTCATTTTAAAGAAAACATGTGGAGACGTCGTCCATGTCCTAGAGTGCCAAGAATTTAAATGTAGACATGCGGTGACACAAAAGGTTAAAGCATGGCTGGGAGCAGGCAGGGTTAGGAGAAGCAAAGGTTACAAAATAAGATGATGACAGTGATCCGTCATGGAATGTTTTTGCATTGGCATCTCCATTAGGAATGAAATAAATAAGCTTATTTTAAGGGGATTAGAGGAATGGTTGACTCATAGACAAGGTAACCACTCAGGAAAAATGTCCATGTGAAGGAAGTGATTCCCAGCTCCAGGAAGAAAGACACAAGTGTTTATGGGCAAAATGATAAATACACTATCGTAAGCAAAACTGTGAATGGAGCAGGAAACATGGGTAAATTTATGATAGATCACAGAGACAGGAAAGCAGGGAGAGTTATATAGAATATATGTATCTATTGTAGCTATTAGTGGAAAGCTGAGGAAGAAAAAAGCACTGTCACCTTGAAATATAATCCATTTCATAGAGTTATGTTTTCCTATTTTTAAGTGATTTCATCTCTTTTTCTTTTATGCAGTGAATCATCTGAAAAGAACAGGGAAAGCTGACTGCACTATTAATTAGAAGAAAATTGAAATATAAAGTGCTATCAAGTGCACAGCACTAAACCCCTACAATAAGTATACATATTTCCACATCTCCGTCAATTATAGTAGCATTGAAAGTATTATCAGTAGATAAGAAAAATCAGAAAAAAGTATGGTTTCAGTATCACAGTGACCCTTTTAGGTCTGAAGTGCTGGGAAAGGGAGTGGACTCAAAGATGGCATAATGTTGCCAGTCAGTGTGAGAAACGTCATTATTCTGAAGTAATCTCTGAAATTTAGCCAGGTTGATTGAATAGCACAGTGTGGGTCACCAAGTTCAAGAACAAGACCATGTGAGCAATCACAGAGTGGTAACTATTACTCTAACTACGGATGCAAAGGAAAACTGAGACTGCCCTATAAATTATGAGTTCTTAGTTATGGTCATTTGTGATGGGAAGCATCCATAGCATCAGAGATGGGCTCCTATCCTAAACGGAGCATGGGAAATGAAGTGTCCATTTGAGATAAAGCAAGGATCCAGCTCCAAACATCACAGCTGATCCTTCTTTTGAAACAAATACAATAGGACACTGGCTCAAAATCCCCACACACACACTTCTAGCTGGAACATCAGTCTGAATCTGAATATTGTGGTCCATGTTGCTTAAGACGGATTTCTGATTTGATTTGGACAGGCATCCAAATCCCAAATGATCTGAACCTCTGGGATGCACCCAATTAAGTTGGAAATATTTATAGCAGGACTTCCTGAAAAATCTTGGTGTTTTCTAATTCTTAGTAGGTCAAGGAAACAGAGGACTGAATATTCTAATATTCCCATCCCAGTGACAACCACAAATTCAAGGGCCCAAGTAAAAGACAAAATATATGGAAAATTTTGCTGAGTGGTCTCAAACCTCAGCAAAAGGTTCTGCTGGGTTTTGCTTTGAGTATTTGAGTGAAAACTTGACTTATTATTTCATCCCAAAAGGCTCGTACACCATGTTAACAGTCAGCCAGTGTTGGACTGCTTCTCTCTGTATTCACATGTGCATGTAAATAATTCCAGTAATCTCCCTAGACGCAAATTCCAGGTAATGGTTTGTTTCTAACTGTAATGTTTGTCCCTCCCCAACATGCCATTTCAGCAATATAAGGTTATTTTTTTTTTTTTTATCTTCTCACAAACTGACAATGAAGATAGATTCCCAGGTTAAAAACCAAAATGCCCAAATTTTTCCACCAGGATTCCCTGTCCTTTTTACCTGAAAGGCATGAATATTCATCTAGTTGGCTGACCTAAAACCTACTCCGCATTCAGTGTGTGCTTTGTTCCTGACATGGCTGTTTTACAAAGAAAGACAGAATTATTTTTTCTAACCACTCACAATCCTTAGATTTCAGCATCCACCAGACTGCTAGAGGCCAAAGCCTGAACTTACTGGTAAATCTTTTAAAACATGATTACCCCTGTATTTGCATTTAAGTGTTAAACTGGACCGATGGCTGCTACTCCCAAGAGTATTTACAATCTTTATATAGCAGA
This sequence comes from Psittacula echo, assembly GCF_963264785.1. Taxonomy (NCBI): domain Eukaryota; kingdom Metazoa; phylum Chordata; class Aves; order Psittaciformes; family Psittacidae; genus Psittacula; species Psittacula echo. The sequence goes on from NC_137735.1 coordinate 64,801,313, forward strand.
TGTGTAACAAAACATGCTCTTTTTGTGCTGCTCTTTCACATTTGTTAAAATGTTTGATTTGCTGGATGAAGCTTAATGGGCAGATTTCATTCACTTTGAGGCTTAACTTTTTATAAAAGCAGGAAGATTTATTAAAATGCTAGTGCTCTAGGTAGGAAAACTAAGCTTAAATGTTGGCTTTGAGGTTGGCAGCCTGAAATGGCACTTGCAAATGGACACACTTGTACACCTATGTGCTGTACCTCCACTGGAATAAAATATGGCCAGGAGAGCTATTTTTATGATATACTGCATTCATTATCAATTTTTATATAATCTGTTCCTCTACTTAAAAAATAGAACCTTTCAGAAAATGTAAAACACCATTGTTTAATGAAAAATATATAATAACTCGGTTGGCAAATGTTGTATGTGAAATTCCAACAGAAACCATAAATTATATTAAATGACCAATAAAAATGTTCGATCAAAAGCTCATTTTAAGATGCATTGTTAATGAACTGTATGAAATGATGCTTAATCAAAACCTGACACCTTGCAGGGGAGAGAGATACCACGGGACCTCAAGAGCACTATTGTTCTGAACAAAAGATAACAATAAAACAGAATAATTAATAGTCTTCACTCCTGTGGCATTTTCCAGGGAATTCCGATTTCTAAATGAGCTCCATTGTTTTTCAAGAAAGCAGAAATTATGCTGCATGATACCGTTAATGCCTTGAACTTCATTGAACATTAAGACATCATTTGTCAGGTAGGTTCTGTTTGCTCTGTATTTTTGATCATTCCCCATTTAAAGTTATGTGAAAAAAAAGAAGAAACTTTTTCTTTAAAAACTCTTTTTGCAAAAGCATTGCAGTGTCCTCATCTTTTGTAATTACAATCTGTAATTTTGTAATTCTGAGATTACATAAAACAAGTTAAAGAAAATATCTAGGAAGAGCCCTTCACCATAGAAATATTAGCGTAGATGTTCAGTGTGGGTATATCGATACGCACAACAGATTTTCTTATTTGGTTCTCTTTCAATTGGCACTATAATGAGCATGTCATATTCATCATATAAAAATTTCTAAATTTTCTTAGCCAAAGATAGAAAACATTACTCTTTCTAGCAGAGCAGAAGAGGGGGGTAAAGTACTACAAGGACAGCGTACTGAAGTACTCAAGTCATCCTAATTACTGTCAGCATTTACAGTTCTAAATAGTTTCAAATTCAGTTCTGTGTATATTTTTTCCCTCTTACATCTTCCTTCCTCGGAGCAACTTGGAAACATTCATTTTCTAGCAATGCAATTTTTCAAAACAGTCATAAGCTGCTATTATTATTAATCATGATATTCATGAAAATGAATTTACTGAAAAGCAGAAGACGTAACCACCTCCCCTTCTCTTCATTACTGCCTCCCACTCTACTTTTGCTCGCTCAGCCTGCAATGCTTAGAACTAGAAAAAACACAAACATACCAATCACCAACTATGCCAGAGAAGTATTAATGCCTTGGGAGTTATGTTTCCTAACAGGAAAAAAGTCAAATTTTTACACTGGATTTGTGCCCCACTGGGATCACTGACAGCTGACCAAGTTCTAAGGAGAAGCTGGGGTGCAAATTTGTAGCACATCAGGAGTGCTGTAGCTGCTTCTCACAAATGCATTCACACCCAGAGGTCATCTTTCCCTTAGGGTCCAAGCACATCCACAGTCACCAACAAGAGACTGACCAATGCATCACAAATTCATGCTCCTGCTTCTTTATCCCTGGTAACGTACCTGCATGCTTAATCGCTTTTAAGAAGTTGTCCCACTGCCATGTATGTGGAGCAACTCCATTTAATGGGGTGGGAAGTGAGAAAGCCTCTCTGGAATGTACCTTCTTCTGAGGACTTCCAAGTCTGCCAGTGTTATGAAAACTCATGCAAAAAAAAGAAAGGATTTACATTAAAGCCACTTTGATGTGAAATGTTCCTACTGTGAAAAGTTCCTTTTAATGCATTTTTTGCTGGACTGGAGACAGCTGTACTGAAATGAGCAAAACAGGCTGAGCAGGCAGGCTATGAAGGGTACTGTATGGCTGCACAAGACAGCTTTCTGCATGCCTGAGTATATATGTCTCAGTGTAGAGAAATAATTCAGATTACTAAGGCTAGAAAAGCACATTGGGATGTAGATTTTGCTGACAGAGGCATTACTGATGGCTTGGCTTCGCAAGCAAAGATTTGGGAAGGGCTTTACCCACGCTTACTACAAGCACGATGACCAAAGGCATGTGGGATAAGCAAATCTAGTTGCAAAAAGGCTGCTTAGGCAATCAGGAAGTTACCAACCAAGACTGTCATCTCCTGGGGCAATCACGAGTGACCAATGCCCTGATCTGCCTGCATGCAAGGTTGAATGTGCAGCTTCCAATGCACCTTGTCACCTGCCGTTTCAACCCGTGCCTGTCCATACAGACAAGTGAGAGTAAACCCTTCCAGCCTGCGCAGTGGATTTTTTTAGGTGAGGTTCAGCGTGCGCAGAACTGGCCGCACCCTTTGCACCTGAGGTTTATCTGCCACGGCCTAGATAGCTAGGACGGTGACAGCAAAGTCCTCAGGTCGTAGGTTTTGTAAGAATGTCCTTCTCTTGGATGGAAGACCTTACAAGGCTAGACGAGCTTCATCTGCCTGGGTTTGAAGATAGGAGTTTTCCTTCTTCTATGAGGAAGGGCTTTACCCACGCATTCTGAACAAGACTGTCATCTCCTGGGTCAATCTCAAGCGACCAGTGATGCAACAGCACAACATCAAATGTCTAGGTGGGATTCTGACTTAGAGGCGTTCAGTCATAAGCCCGCAGATGGTAGCCTTGCGCCAGTGGCTCCTCAGAGGCATTACTATGTCAATGGTATATAACATGCAGTACATTAGTAGCAGTGGTCTTACTTTTGCTATTTCCAGTGATGGGAGCAGCACTATGGGCCCCCTTTCTAAAGAGCCTGGCTGACACAGACAGAAGAGCTGCTTCTCCCATCCAGTGTAGACACAGCCTGGGTCCCTGCCTGAAAAAACAGTCCCTGAAGGGAAAGGGGCTGGCTGGCTCCTCAGCCGCCGTCATGTGTCAGCAGCTCTGTGTTGCCAAAAAGTTGTTCCTACTGGTCTTCAGGGTCTTTATCCCACAGTCAAGTGCAGGCAAATGAAGTAAAACTGTGTGGAAATTCAGGAAATACAGATTAGCCGAGGAATCACTGCATTCATCAATCTTTACATGTTTTCTGAAAGAATTTATTTTTTTCTTTACTTTTGTTCTTTATAAATGAACATATGTACACAGAGAACTGTGAAGAGCTCAGATATGCAACCAACATAACATGCAAAAAAAGCCCCCTGATAACAGAGAGTGCCAGAACTCTCATGTCTCAAAGCTGGCCTTTATCCACAAGACCACCTTTCTGCATTTCCCATTGTTATCCTTATTCCTTAAACATCTAATATAATTGCTTTTTATATTTTCTAGGCAATGTTCTTCCCAACTAGTCTTTTAAATGGATTTTCAAAAGTTTGTTCTTTCCAATAATGACCCTCACTTTTTCTGATTTTTAATTTCAGATATGATGCACTTTCCACTTCCATTCTTTAACCTTTACTTATGATTTCTTTTTCATACCTTGCAGCATCTTATAAAATATAAAATAAAAAAAAATGTAATGAAACATTCAGAGGTTTCTTTTCCTTGTGGGTTTTAGGAGATGCAACTTTGTGCTGAAGTTCCAGCCTGCATTTTATTACCTCCAAGAAAGTGCAAAGAATAACAATAAACTCTTGCCTGCACTTGTAAGCTGACAAATAGAATGTGCTCAAAGGTCCTCTCACCTCAATTTTGAGTCACAACTGGATGCCTCCAAGGAAGGGATGTGGACATTATGATATGTTGTCATTCTTCTTTGCATACGGAAGTTCCTCAATCATTAATTTAAATATACAGTTCTTGTACAGTCTTGAATGATGATTGAAGTGAATCAAAAGCTCTTGCAGTCTCACTGTAACAATTTGCTGCTGCCACCACAGCCCAAACTAGCTGTGCTCACTTTTGCTTTTTGGCTTTTTTGTTGTTTTTTTTTTTTAAGGAAAAACATTCTGTGTTTTAGTGCCTGTGGTTGTTTGGGCCTCTGCAGTGATTTCATAGCATACTTTCCCACCTGTCTTGTTCCTGTCTTGTTCCACACCCATCAAGGTCATCATTACCACATTCTTTCTCATAGTCATATGTATTTCTTCTAGGTTACATGAGCTACTAATGCCAACCAGGAAACTAAATGAGATACTATCAGAAAACTCCAGTTCTAAGCAGTTCTCTCTCTCTTCCTCAATTGCTTAGGATAGTTGGGGAGGATTAGCTGCTGCTTACAAGTATGCCTTTGCAGACCAAGCAAAACCTGACACTGAGCACAAGTGTACATGATGCTGGAAGTACCACCAAGGCAGCAGTCTGCATAGAAGAGATGGGTCTGCAAATGAAGAACTCTGGGAATTAATTCTGGGAATACAACACTTCATCAGGAAAAAGGGAGTTTCTGGATGTTTGAAGAGTTGATGATCTGGAATCAAAAGTGAAATGGGGAAATGGTACTGGCTAGTCTTTGTCAAAGTATAGAAAGATATTTAGATGTGTATAGTAGCTGAATAGAAAAAAATAGGTGGTGACATAGTATTAATAGACTTTTAAATGAGGGCATGCTATCAAAAGACTTTATACAGACCATGGCAGAGGGGTTGGAACAAGATGTTCTTTAAGGTCCCTTTCAACCCAAACCATTCTATGACTCTATGATTGTATATTCCTCTAATCCAAAAGGTAATCCTAGTGCTTTCAAAAGCAAAAGAGTATAACATTTGAATGCACCTACAAAATACTTTGGGTGATAATTAATGTTTCTAGGTAAGGTTTGTACTTTTACTGATACATGTGAAATGTTGGTCACAGGGAACAAGTCCCTTGAAAGTTCATAAGTCAGTCATGTGTATGCTTTTGGTTTCAAATAAAGGTTGAAATGCAATGGATTTCATGGAATCATAGAATGGTTTGGGTTGCAAAGGACCTTAAGATCATCTAGTTCCAACCACCCTGCCATGAGCAAAGATGCCTCACACAAGACCATGTTGCCCAAGGCTCTGTCCAGCCTGGCCTTGAACATTGCCAGGAGTGGAGCATTTGCCACTTCTGTTCCACTGCCTCACCACCCTTATAGTAAAGAATTTCTTCCTTATATCTGACCTAAACTTCCCCTGTTTAAGTCTAAACCCATTCCCCCTTGTACTATCACTACATATTTAAATATGTTGCTGTTAAAACACATAGGATGGAACACAATTCCACTGAAAATCCAAGTCTAAACAGAAGACAATGCTTCACTGAGTGTTTATACAGATTAAAAAAAAACCAAAACAAAACTAGCAGATAACCTGTAAACAAAGAGTAGCAGCAGTGGGATGTATGTGGAACCACAAAACACAGATGAATGTCTAAAAAAACCTGAAAATCGGAAATCTGCATATCTCAGAGTCAATGCAGTGGACTCAGGGTTGTCACAGTACAGAAGGAACAATGCAGTGGACACACAACGCTGCAAGAACAGAAATAATAGAAGGTTCAGCTGTAATAGAACAGCATATTCACAAAGGTTGTCAGCGCAGAGAGATGACACCAGGATAAACATTAGTTGATATTAAGTGCACATATTTTAATATCCATAAAGATATTTGAACAGGTAAAACTATTCAAGCTTATCACAGTCCCTGTCTGAAAACTGGCCTCATTTTGCAGATTAGTCATGAATGTGCATGATGTGTGTATGCATTAAAGCAGATAGATAAAATATTTACAATTCTAAATTGGAGATACAATGTGCCACTACTGCTTGCTTTCAAGCCATGCCTGAATCTTAAATTGATCGGGTAGATATTAAGCCTGGTGACCATCTGATTTCCAGTGCTACCAGCATTAAGCCAGAAGATATGGAAGGAAGGATATGGAGATTCATTTCATAAAGCCCAGCAGTTTCCTGGGGAATACAAGATTAAAGTGAATCTTCCACTATGAGCACCATGAAATATCTCTCTTGCACTAAGGCAGATCTGCTAGACAAAGAGTCTTTGAGACTAAAAGACATACAAAAGCTCTATGTCAAAAATAGAAAAAAGGCATGTATGAGTGAGCTGTAAATGCATGTCAGTGCATTGAGAATATGGCTGAATGATTGTATCTGATTGCATATGCATTTTTATAGGTACTTCAAGATATAATAAACATTTCAGATGAAGGATGCAAATACAGCTCTAGTTTATTGTTCTGTGTATTACATGTTCTTAAATCTCATTGCTTGTCTCCATTGAGTCCATAAATTTCCTTTGACTACAGTGCTCCTTCCAGAGGACACCATGTCTCAGAGAAGTTCAGCTGTAGCAAAAATACCCCTTTCCACTCTGACGCAATGGCTCTTGGTAGCACACTTTCCGTCATCAGATGAAAGCACCTTCAGAACCTCATTTTTCCCCACGAGCATACATATATGCATTCATCATCTTCCTTGATGATAATTTAAACAGGCTAAGATCCCTAAATCTCTTGGATTATTTATAAATAAATAATATATTTTTATAAATATATATTTATATATACGTTATATATAATCTTATATTACCGTATAGCAGTTGTCACCATTACTAAATGAAACTCCTGCAGCAGGATCCTACCCTTATTTGAATGAAACCAGAAACAAATGTAAGCTAATTATATGATAAAACCATGGGTAAATAGTGAACTTATCTACATAAGGGCCTGTGGCTAAACTGGTCCAGTAGGGCAGTCAGTAATTGATACAAACAAACCTCTAATTCTCAGGAAAACATGCAAAAAAGAGGTATACCCAAGACATTCTGTTGTTCTTCCATCAGCAAAGTTATGCCTGAGTTTTAACTAAAACCTCATTATAGAATCATAGAACCATAGAATAGTTAGGGTTGGAAAGGACCTTAAGATCATCTAGCTCCAACCCCCCTGCCATGGGCAGGGACACCTCACACTAAACCATGTCACCCAAGGCCTCATCCAACCTGGCCTTGAACACCACCGAGGATGGAGCATTCACAACCTCCCTGGGCAACCCATTCCAGTGCCTCACCACCCTCTCAGTAAAGAATTTCTTCCTTATATCCAATCTAAACTTCCCCTGTTTAAGTTTGAACCCGTTACCCCTTGTCCTGTCACTACAGTCCCAGCATCCTTGTAGGCCCCCTTCAGATACTGGAAGGCTGCTATGAGGTCTCCACGCAGCCTTCTCTTCTCCAGGCTGAACAGCCCCAACTTTTTCCACCTCTCTTCATACAGGAGGGTGCTCCAGTCCCCTGATCATCCTCATGGCCCCCCTCTGGACTTGTTCCAACAGTTCCATGTCCTTGTTATGTTGAGGACACCAGAACTGCACACAATACTCCAAGTGAGGTCTCAGGAGAGCAGAGGAGAGGGGCAGGATCACCTCCTTCGACCTGCTGGTCACGCTCCTTTTGATGCAGCCCAGGATACGGTTGGCTTTCTGGGCTGTGAGCGCACACTGAAGCCAGCTCATGTTCATTTTCTCATCGACCAACACCCCCAAGTCCTTCTCCACAGGGCTGCTCTGAATCTCTTCTCTGCCCAACCTGTAGCTGTGCCTGGGATTACTCTGACCCAGGTATAGGACCTTGCACTTTTCATGGTTAAACTTCATAAGGTTGGCATCAGCCCACCTCACAAGCGTGTCGCGGTCACTCTGGATGGCATCCCTTCCCTCCGGCATCACAACCGAACCACACAGCTTGGTGTCATCGGCAAACTTGCTGAGGGTGCACTCAATCCCACTGTCCATGTCACTGACAAAGATGTTGAAATGTTGAACAAGACCGCTCCCAACACCGATCCCTGAGGGACACAACTCGTTACCGGTCTCCAGCTGGACATGGAGCCATTGACCACAACTCTTTGCATGCGGCCAGCCAGCCAGTTCTTTATCCACTGAGTGGTCCATCCATCAAATTGATGTCTCTCCAATTTAGAGACAAGGATGTCGTGTGGGACAGTGTCGAAGGCTTTGCACAAATCCAGGTAGATGACATCAACTGCTCTACCCCTGTCCATCAGTTCCATAGCCCCATCATAGAAGGCCACCAAATTGATCAGGCAGGATTTCCCCTTAGTGAAGCCATGCTGGCTGTCACCAAGCACCTTGTTGTTTTTCATGTGCCTTAGCATGCCTTCCAGGAGAATCTGCTCCAAGATTTTACCAGTCAAGTCAACGTCCAGCATCCTGAGAATAATATTATGACTATGGAAATACAGCAATGCAGATACAGCAATGGCAAGAAACTCAGATTCAGAGATGGATATGCCAGCTGCTGGAACCTGAAATTTCCGGCTATGGCTGAGCATAATAATGTAGAGAAGTCACTTGAGGAAGATGATGAAGGCAATATAACTAAAGGATTTCATCTATGCCACATCATCAGTTATGTCTGTTTCTAGATATTTTCTTTGGGTGTTAGCCAAAATAAATTCTGTGAACACTGTATTTCCAAACAGGAATGCTTCCTCAAATCTGTACTAGTTCCCAATGAAGAGGTGATGGATAACAAATTGATCTATGTACATGAAAGATGATTTAGTCCATGATCACTGAATGATCATGTAATCATTCATAGTGTATTTAAAACATGAGGGTAGTCCCAAACTGTGCTCTTCTTACTTGCATACACATGCATGAATAGCTTTGTCAGTCTGTTTCTATTACTTGAAAATACCAACACTAAACTGCCTACTGAGAATTTGCTTTGGACTGGGAATAGAAGAATACTTTACAAACTTAAATTACAAGCTTATTTTAATCCATGTACTGAAGATTACCTTTCATGAATCTTTATCTTCAGATTAGATAAGATTTTCCTCACTGAATTTTTCTACTTCAGTCCATAGAGAAATGAATATATAGAGGAAATCTCTGTTACTGTTTTGTGCTGCTTGTACTCTGAAAGAACCTAAAGGCTTGAATATATGAATATTTGCTCTGAAGTTGGCATTAAATGTTCTTGTTGAAAGGTAAAATGTAGTGCACTGAAATATTAGCAAAGCACTATCTAAAACCCACCTTAACAATAAATTCAAGGGAGTTTGGTCTCTGCAGCAGACCTTTCAATCCTGAAGCAATGATAATATGTACCTATCATGGAAGTGGGGGAACAGAGGTTGTGAGTACATAGGGGGTGCAGTATTTTGGGGAATCACTAGATGGTGTTATGGCTGACACCAGTATAACACTGTCAATTCTGCTTAACCAAACGCAGAGTGAAAATCTTCATTTCCTGCTGTGGGACCTCTTCTTTCAGAAGCAGTGTATATTATTAATAAAACCTTCCTATCAAAGCTTTTCTGACTAGAAATTCTTTCTTAGCTGTAGTTATCGCCTCAGGATAGACCTACATTTTAAAATCTGTCTAAACACCCAGACCTTTCTTCTGGAGCTCCAGCAGATGGGGAGGTGCTGTTGACTCCCCTTCCAGGCTTCGCATCCTCAGAGATCCCAAGTACCCCCAAGACTCTAATTTGAAAGCTCTCCTCATTCCCAACCATTTGTGAGTACAGACAGACGTGGCTTCAGAAAACAGCAGTGGAAATAAATGATGTTACAACACATGGGCACATCCTTGACTGTGCATCACCAGCCCCTGGCAAAGGAGCTATATATCTGAGCTGCATGGTCTGCTCCAGACAAGACAACACTCAGAGGCTGGCAGTTTAAACCTTGAGCAATGATAGAGGAGGAGGTGATAGCTTTGGTCAGGGAAGTAATGGGGAGCTGCAGCAAGAAAACACCAGAAAAAGCTCTGGAGATGGCATCCTGCTGCTGTCACAGCAGTATGGGGGCCTGAGCCCCTTGCTGGGGCTCCTGCAGGAGCTGCTTGGTCCTGCATGACCATGAAGCCAGAGCTATGGTGCAAATCCCTTGACCTATACAAGTTTAACTTTACGCACAGTTCCTGCTACTGCAACAACGTGCTTCAGATGTTCACCTGCACCCTCCACTTTGCTGTAGGGATTGGTTCTTTTATTGTTCAACTGCATCAAAGACTGTTATTTGAAGTTGCTTGTGCGTTTGTTGTTTCTGCTGGTCATTCTGGACTGGTACAGAGAATTAACAGAGAGGAATGCAGTGTATTGATTTGTAAAAACATGTTTATGATGCCTTTCAATATACTTTAATAGAAGATTGTTACATCAGAAGACCACGGTTTGCCTTTCATTCCTTTCATAAGACTGAGAACTTGTGGCACTCTTTGCAATAAAGGCAGAGGTCAGTATTCTTGCTGCTGGAGCAGGAATTTGTTGGTTTTACTACTTGACCAGCAGGCAGGGTATGAAATACGCTATGAGGAAACAAGGTTTCTGGCAAAATGTTTATAAATATGTTGAAAACATGTTTGAATGGCTTTTCCCAATTCTTTTCCATTGTTTCAAAATCTGTCTCCATCGTTACCACAAAAATGCATGTGCTTACCTTGAATATCTCATTTTGATCTTTTGTACAAAGACCTGCAGGAGCTGTCGTGGTCTAACCCTAGCCAGCAACCAAAGAGACAGGAGTTTAAAATGAATAAATACATCTCTTACTCAAAATAATCTCATCTCAGTAGACCATTTTCCTGAAGCCTGTCTGGGTGCGACTGTTTTGCAGGTGGATTCTTGCTGACCTTGGGTATAGCAAATATGTGTAAATGACATTCAGGCCCCTCTGCTGCTGTCATTATGTGTTCTTTGTTATACTGCAGGAGTCACACTCGCATTAGACTGAGAGTACAGTGTCGCAAGTGAAAGAGAAAACTGAACCTCATGGATATTACAGTGTAACAGCTTTGGCTCAGACTCCTGAGGCATTGAGCCAAGTGATAATAAAATGTATGTTAAATTAAATACAAAAAAACCTCTTACATTATTATTAAGGATTTGACTTACACTCCCAAAGAAGAAATGTTATAAGTTAAGTCTGCTTTTGCCTGAGGTTGGAATTAAAGCAACAGTGGCAATTTAAACTTTAAAAAATCTGACAACTGCCTTGTTTGGGTTTGGGGGTTTTGGGTGATTTTTTCTTTTTGTTTATTTGTTTTAATTTCTGCTTTGGGTGTTTTTTAAAAAGCAAAACTTTGATTTAAATCATTTTTTTTTTTTTTTCAGACAGGAAAAGTAAAGTGTCCAACTTATGATTTTTGTAATCAAATTCAGTGGACTTTAAGCAGACCCTGAATCATCCAGGAATATAAGTGAATCAAAATTTTGCCAAATGCATGAAAAGAAGACATCCTGAAAGATGGCTTCCAAAAAATCTTTTCACCTTGCACTGATTTCCAGCATTGCATGCACCCATTGTAGGTTCACATTTTTTACAGTAAGAAATATAGTATTCAAATTGGTAGTCTTGCTTAACCATACAAATAATTAGAAAACTTTAAAAAATGACTTTACATATTAAAAAGACAGAGAGCACAAATTATTAAGCATATAAAAATTTTCCTGAAAATAATGGAAAGACTTATGTGAGAAAACCACACTGTCCCACAGGACATCCTTGTCTCTAAATTGGAGAGATATCAATTTGATGGATGGACCACTCGGTGGATAAAGAACTGGCTGGACGGCCGCACGCAAAGAGTTGTGGTCAATGGCTCAATGTCCAGCTGGAGACCGTAACAAGTGGTGTCCCTCAGGGATTGGTGTTGGGAGCGGTCTTGTTCAACATCTTTGTCGGTGACAGGGACAGTGGGATTGAGTGCGCCCTCAGCAAGTTTGCCGATGACACCAAGCTGTGTGGTTCGGTTGATACGCTGGAGGGAAGGGATGCCATCCAGAGGGACCTTGACACGCTTGTGAGGTGGGCTGATGCCAACCTTATGAAGTTTAACCATGCCAAGTGCAAGGTCCTACACCTGGGTCGGAGCAATCCCAGGCACAGCTACAGGTTGGGCAGAGAAGAGATTCAGAGCAGCCCTGCAGAGAAGGACTTGGGGGTGTTGGTCGATGAGAGAATGAACATGAGCTGGCTTCAGTGTGCGCTCACAGCCCAGAAAGCCAACCGTATCCTGGGCTGCATCAAAAGGAGTGTGACCAGCAGGTCGAAGGAGGTGATCCTGCCCCTCTCCTCTGCTCTCCTGAGACCTCACTTGGAGTATTGTGTGCAGTTCTGGTGTCCTCAACATAACAAGGACATGGAACTGTTGGAACAAGTCCAGAGGGGGGCCATGAGGATGATCAGGGGACTGGAGCACCCTCCTGTATGAAGAGAGGTGGAAAAAGTTGGGGCTGTTCAGCCTGGAGAAGAGAAGGCTGCGTGGAGACCTCATAGCAGCCTTCCAGTATCTGAAGGGGGCCTACAAGGATGCTGGGGATGGACTATTCTTCAGGGACTGTAGTGACAGGACAAGGGGTAATGGGTTCAAACTTAAACAGGAGAAGTTTAGATTAGATATAAGGAAGAAATTCTTTACTGTGAGGGTGGTGAGGCACTGGAATGGGTTGTCCAGGGAGGTTGTGAATGCTCCATCCTTGGTGGTGTTCAAGGCCAGGTTGGATGAGGCCTTGGGTGACATGGTTTAGTGTGAGGTGTCCCTGCCCACGGCAGGGGGGTTGGAGCTTGATGATCTTAAGGTCCTTTCCAACCCTAACTATTCTATGATTCTATGATTCTATGAGTCTATGATTCTATCTAAACTTGCTGCAAAAGAGAACTATTTGACCTGCCATTCCTTCTAAACCATAGCTACATGCACACAGCACAAGTGGTCTAGATAGCAAGTTTTGACTTGGAATATAAATAAGGAGCTGCTAAGAAGTGCCTCTATTCCTTCCGAAGACAGAGAGAAGAAAATACCAAAAGATACATAGTAATCGATTTTCCTTGTGGCAGGGAAGTAGCAGGATGTGATCAAATTATAATTCTAAACGTCTTATTTTAATATTCTTAGCTTCTTTTTAGAATAATTAGATCTTGTGAACTGTTATATGTCATAGAAACGAGTGAGACAAGATGTTTGCTTGTAAACTCTAAAGAATCATTGAAATAATGTCCCAATTCAATAAAAAATAATAAAAATGAAAACAGAATGCATGTACTGACAACAAATAATGTAAACATGCTTGAAAAGTATAAGACAGAATTCAAAAAGGAGGCTGAAAAACCTGCAGCCAGCTGATAGCCTGAATGGTCCTGCACATAGTAAAATGTTCAGCTATCAACCTTTCTTATGGAAATTTATGCTTATGAAACTTATGGGAAATTATCTTAGCTTAAATGGAAATTGTTACATCCACTGGGAGACAAAATGCTCATGGGGCTTTCTTTGTGTATTTCTTATTAATTGAATTCTAAGTAGAATTTTAAAAGTCTGGCATTTTTAAAAAAAAAAAAATCATATAGGGATTAACACAAAGACAGGTGAATTTCAAAAAGAAATCTATTTCTTATTGACTAACACAATTTGTCACATTGTATATATCTTCAAATTAATTACTGAAATACAAAAAGAAATTAAAGACTTGTCTCTCAACATTTTTGCAGTTTAATTTGTTGTTGCTGACTGTCACACTGACACAAACTCTCAAAAGTGGCAGAAAAATATAATTCTTCCTAACGAAGACTCTGTTTCTACAACTGATCTTTGATCCCTTCTATTTTTTTTTAATTGGGACCATCAAGCAGACAATAAAATGGAAGTCAGTAAAGAGGTCAGCTTCCAGCCTTCCTTGTGGACATTCCTGGTCTCGTCTAAAAAACCTGCACCTCCGGTTGTACAACAAATGTTCTGTCAAAAAAAAAAAAGAAAAGGGTGGTAAGTTATGAAAAAAGATTGAAAAGTGGCTTGAGTTTGAAAAACAATCTCCTTGCAAAAGAAAGCTTCAGACTGGCCATTGTGAAATGAAAAGGCAGCAAGTCTTTTTCATGTACTATGCAAAATGAAAGGCAGAACCAAGCACCTGAACTTGAAAGCATCCTGGTACTACCTTGGGCTTATTGCCCATCATCATATTCTTGTGCATGGAAGAGTCCACGGGTAATTCACTGGGTTTTGGTAATTTTTATAAATACCAGCCATTTAACCTGCAAGTGCATCAGGGGATCACCCTGGTATAAGCACCCCAGAAACATGTTGTCCAAGTACACACTGAAGGTAAAGTTGCATTGACATTTCATGATAACTCACAAAAGCCTCTAGCTCCAGAGAACTGATGTTGTGCTTAAGTGAGCTCATGTTCCGAGAGCAGTGTGATTCAAGGTCCTGTGACATGTCCTAGGGCATGGTTTAGATGGTTTTCTGTGTTTGCTGTCCTTGTGCCACAGCGGCTGCTGTCCTTGTTCATGCTGATTAGCATGTGGGACAAGTCCATCCGCTGCACTCTGAGTCACCACATTAATCAGAGGTTTTCTGCCTCTTGAATCCTCCCGGCAAGGAGGCTGGAAACACACTTGGTATTCTTGAAACTGGGATCCAGCATGTAAACAGGATGTCATGCTTCTCATACTCTTAATACCCGGATGCATGAGTCTTTTCATAGCATCTGCTGCATGCAAAGATCTCTTTTCACCCACTTGCTTACAGTGAGACAGCACTGATGTCTCACTGATGTAATTTCTCTAGAACCAGATGAAATGCAATGTTTGGCTGAAGGAAGAATCTTGTTTGCCAGCTGACTGACGGGTAGCGCTGACCTACACAGTCCCAGATTGGCCTTTTCCATACTTTCATGTCCTCTTCTATTCCTCTGTGAGTCCAAGGAGATGAAATAGTTTAGGCAGACTGTTAAGGAAAGCTTCTGGTCTTGAGCAGATTTTTTCCTAGGATTCTAGGGTTCTTTATATTTTTCATTTATCCAAACTAAGGAAGGGACAGACATTTCCAAAACTGAACCAAAGGCATCATTGTATTTAGAGTAGAGTACACACAAACTCTTGCTTTGAACAGGTAGAGTAGGATGCAAGCTTACTCCAAAAAGTACAGGTTTTGGTAGCTGCAGCCTCTGGAGAGCTGCTGGGCATTTGGGTTTGAGGTCTTCCTCAGCCATTGTACATGAGCTGCAGTGGGAAGTTCGGGGTAGAAATATGAGTCTTTGCACAGGCAAAGTAACATCAATGTGAAGTCTCTTATTCCTCCTCTAGCCTGCTCAGGTTCTTCCCCAACCAATGCATTCTTAAATTACAGGCCTTGAGCAGCTTTGACTGCAGGCTTTGAACTGGCCCAGGGGACATTCAGTTGAATCACGTCTCTAGATCTTCTCACCACCATCAAGAGTCACAGCAGTGTGAACAATCCCGCCAAGAGGAGGTAAATGAGCGGCATGACTTTAAATTGCTGCTGATAAATTTTTACTTCTCCGAGAGGCTTCTGGGAGTTGAAAGTTGAAAAGCAGATATAACTTTCAGATGCAGGCATCGCTGAAGAAGGACTGGTGTCTGACAGGGGCAGTGGGAGAGACAGAATTGGGAGGAAAGTGCTGACCTGGGGGCAAGCTGAGCACATCTTTCTTTCCTGGAAGGCTCTGAATTTGCTGGCGGTTTATGCAAACATACTGACAAAATGGGCTTTATAGACTTTGGCCAGAGATGATGCTAAACCAATCAGAACATAATTTTTTTTTCGAAAGACTTCTGCATAATTGCTTGTTTCCTCCTTAACACTTGCCCACTGGTCCCCCAAGTAAAACCACAGTCAGAAGCCCACTTCTGTGAAAGCTGTCCATCAAGGCAGGCTGGCCCTACTAGCTCAGTCAACAGCCTTGAGTCCTGCATTCATTTGCAACAGGAGAGAATAAGGTTTAGCCAAACAAGGCTGATTGATTGCAGCAACTCTGGTAATCCTGCCCTAACCGATGTTAAAAGTAACAGCCTGCATGAAAATGCCAGCACTTGGGGGCACAGGCCAAATGTCAAGACACTTGTGAACAAGCCTGGTGAATAAGCCTGGTGAACAGTAGACTGAAGGAATTAAAATTAAAGATGCTGGAAAATTTCCATTATTATCATAACTGAGCAAGCGTGGGTGAGGGGTCCTAACTGATCACTTCCTACCTCAGCATCCCAAGGCTCAGCTTGTCTGAAGCCCTCATTAAGACAATGGATCTGATGAACTGCATAATAGATCTGATGAATTAGTAAAATTGGTATCTTCCAATGAAGATTTCAGGGTGAATTGGTACATTAGCAAATTAATTTGGTACATTATTTGTGCCAGATCCTGTAAATTTCCATCAGTACATCAGAAATTCATTTCAAGCCCTGATGCAGATTTCAGGGCTTTCTAATACATGGCACGTTACTTTTATGTTGATGCATCATTTAAATTCGATGCAGAAGAACAGAGTACAACCTGTTTAACATGGAAAGAGACAATGGAGTGAGGACAGAAAATCCCAATATCTTCACTGGAATCCTCTAAAACAAAGCTTTAAAAATCCAGATCAAGCAGCCACACCCAGCATTACCTTTCATCTTCTTAACAGTAAGCCACTGTCATGCCCTCATCATACTCGAAGGAGGAGAGAGGAAGCAGAGCAACACTTACATTTGCTTAGATATCCCAGATCAGAGAGAGATGGTAGGTTTCTGTACATCAGCACATTCATTTCTTTACCTTTCAAGAGACCTTGAAAATAAAAATGTCTGTATATTTGTTTATACAGGTGCTGTCTGAACCATAGCATCAAGATTTCAGGGCTAGCTAAACAGTAAGTATAAGGCTTTGTGAATTTAAGCTAGAAAATATAGCTACCAAAGGAATATTCAAAATGCATTTGAAGGAATGGCATAAACTAGTTGTACAGCCTAAGGCCAGTGAAACATAAATAGCATTTCTCTTAGAGTATTCATGGCTAATAGCTGAATCAATATTCCAGTCGTAACAATTAATTTGACCAGGCCAAGTCAAGCGGTACATCTGACCTGTGACTCAAGAACTAAGCAGCAATAAAACTAAGAGCAATGTTTACTGGGTGGCAGAATTCATGGTCCAGGTCTATTCTATCACTCACCTTGAAGAATGGAAATCACTCCTATGTAGAGGGTGTTTCTTGCCTATCAGGACAAATTTAAAATCCTGCACATCTGCGGAGCAACTGAAGGCTTGTTTGCATCAGGAATAAGCAAAAGGCTTATTATTATTATTATAATTATAATTATATATTATATATAATTATATAATTATATATTATATTATAATTATATATTATTATTATTATATACAGCTGATCTTCAGAACAGCCTCACTAGGTATCATGGGTTGCCAGTGAGCTGCAATACCACAGTTCAATCTCTTCTACCACAGCCTTGCCTGATTGTCAGCCATGTTCGATAAAGCATGGTAGAGCACCGAGGCATATCCCTCCTTCAGTTGTGCTCTTACAGGTTAGTGTGCAGCTACATCCCACTATGTGGCAGCAGGTGCTTTATATACTTGTTGGCTGTGCACAACTTCTCTGAGCCTCCCAGACATGTATGGTAGGACTGGTCAGCTGGGGAGCTCCCCGCAGTGCACCGTGTAGTAGCCAGCAGAGTAGGAGAAATACGTATCAGCTTCACAGAGTGACCTGATAGGACACTTCCGACACAGACAAGAGTTTGGTGTGAAGACCTAACTGATTTGCTTTGCACTAACTCAGGCAGAGCCTTATGTCTTTCTAAATCCCCTGCGTGTTTTTAGATCTGATGAAAATGAAACTGGCAATTCAGCTAAGGTAAAATTCATCCTTGTGCAGGGGAATTTTATGAGGCTGTGTGCCTTTACATGTCAGAATATGGCTTCAGTAAGACTCAGAGGTACACTGGCCTTTTCCAAGCACTCTGCCGAGGGAGGAATTCCTCCCTAAATGAACAACAGCCCTCCAGTAACTAAAACCTTCCAGAAATAGCTTGCATGACTGATGTATCACACAGTACATCATGTACTATATTTCCCCCCTAGGTAACCTGCCTGAACAAAGACTCACTTTTGTCCTCAAGTTCTTTTGCCTCCTTGTGTGACTTGTATCGCTCATTCTTCAGCAATGCCCTCCATGCTGGAGAGACGCCGTGAAGCCCTGCTAAATTGTGCAATATTGTCAAAGAGATTTATGGTATAATATTTTGTTTTTGAACAGCTGCTCCTCCCCTCTCTACTTTAGTAAAGAATTTATGCTGACCAAGGTCATGTGAATTTCAGCAGTGGGGATATCTGACTGACAGTCTACCTTAGCATGCCCCAGAGATGTATTGCCTTTCAAAATACATGACAACAATGTATTAAACCCATACTCAACCTACAGCTTTTTAATTCCAGGTTTGACTAGGTTTGCATGCTATACAGACAAAACTTTAGTAGTTGCTCCAGAATAAAAAGAAAAAAATTGATAAGTTAGAATAAAAGCATGAATCCATATCAATCACTCGCACAGTTTTATACACAGATAAGTGTGTGGGAAAACTGGAAGAACTCAATCAAAACTGATGTGAAGAAGAATAACCGGCTTTATTGACAATGCGGGATAATCGTTATCGAGATACACGCCAGGAAGACTTACAAAAGGGATCCTCAGAGCTAGTGACATAATTTGAATGAGATATGTCTCAGGAAAACTTAAATGTCATTGCTGTTCAGGTTGTCAACAGTAATTCTGTCATTTAGGTAAATGCTCCTTTATTTTATTACAAGCCTTTAATTACTGTTCTTGCATTCTAAATGTGTTTTGTTCTTTGAAGCTCAACGATAAAGTGACCCATTATTTATTAAAGGTACAATGGCAGCATAATAACATGCTAGAACAAAAAGTGTCTTAGTATTACAATAAATTCATGGAGCTAATACTGGACAGCTAGGCACGGTACTTCAGTAATATGTCAGGTCTGTTGTTTGGTTTGTCTATTTGTGTTTGTCACATCTTCAAAGAAGTCTGATGTTCAGCCTTACTCCATACATCAAGGGCATGACAGTGTTATTTCTAAATATTGTGGAAAACTGACCAAAAACCAAAGAGCATTTCTTCCAGTAATGTACCATGATGGACCCATGATAGGGACCCTAGCCGTCCAGGAGACAGATTTTACGGAGGGATTATAATCAGTATGCTTTTCAAAAGAAGGTTTCATACCTTGACAAGTACACCTTAAAGAGAGGCCACATTCAGGTAGCTTTCCAACCCAGGATGTCCTTAAGGACATTAATTCAGGAGCCTATTTTATAACTGACAGCTTAACTGTGAACTTTGGGGGTTTTGCACCATATGTGAGATTGTGCTCCCAAACCCCCAGACAATGCAGTGGAAAAAACCTGGAAAATGCAGTTATACCTCTAGTCCTATCACATGAATTGTCTGTTCTTGACCCCAAGTTCACATTCAACTTAACTAAGAAAATGAAACAGATATATAACAAGGGAAATGGACCTGGGGGAAGGGAGTAATAATGGCCACATGCTGCAATACAGAGAAGAACTGGAGCAAAGTATTAACATGTGAAAATCACAATCCAAGGCAGAAATAAATCAAATGGTCTGCAAAGACTGCAGTGTATCTAAGGTACTTTGTGTGAGGTAGAGAAAAAGAGGCCATCCAGAGATTTGCAGAAGGGACAGGTATCAGCCCTGAAAGAAAAGGCTCCTATTGAACAAGTAACAAATATCAACCTCTGATCTAACTTTCCTACTTCAGTCTTTTTTTGACCTGCTGTAATTTTGCAATGTGCTCTACAGCTTTGTGGCTGGTCTGTTGCTTGAAACAAACTGACTCACCAAATGATGCACTTTTACTGCTCTGTTTACACTACTGCAACAGCCTTATCTACAGTACAATAGTTCACTGCAAAACCTGAATATATAAAAAAGGACAGGCAAAGCTACTAAAGATAAAAGCATATTCTCATCTTAGGGGTCCATAACAGCACTTGCATAGTACACTAAGTCCATAATAGACTCGGTGTGCATTTTTCATACAAAGTAATAAGTATTCAGTCCTTGTATATCCAAGACTGTGTGCAAGACTGCTTTGGCTGCAAGAAGCCTCAGTGTGAAACATAGGATTCTGGCTGAAAAAGGAAAGATATCAGGAGGAAAAGAATCTTAGTTGGATCATAAGGCTACAATTGCATATACAACACAGAGAGAAAGTGGTAAAGCGGTAAGAGGAACTGCATAGAAAGTATAGAAAGAGTCAACAAGAGCTGATTTAAAGACTACACTTAAGCCCCTCCAAAAATTTGATTCCAAGCCCTTAACTTGCCTTTTTCCTTCAACAATGTTCTTGATCCATCATAAAGGCTTGCAACTTCTTTTAACTCAATGCTTTATAAAGGAAGAGGTTAACACCACTGTCAGGTGCCAAGGAGTAGCTGTGGGTAGGTCTGTGCAATCTTTAAATACACGGCTCCCCTACAGCACCTCTTCCTTGCCTGTAATACCCCTCCTGCTAAGTTTACGGGGTTGAAACTGTAAGTCAAGTAGAAGAAAGTTAAACTACAAGATGTTTTAGTGATGTGAAGAAATCTTCCTTGGAGACTGTATTTCAATAATAACGCAAATGCTCTATAAGACTATTTGAGCATAATTCCTGAGTGCAGCTCTGCCCTATATATCTCGGGCTGCTTTGTTCAGCGCTTAGTACCAAGCATCCATTTCAAATGTGTATGAACAGGAATAGGAACAGAATTAAGTAGCTAATGGGAAGCATTTGTTATTGCCTAATTGCATCAAATATATCTGTATTTAAGAAAGTAAATTATAAATGTAACTGACAGTCATGGAATTGTACAAGGTTGAACATAGTTCTGAAATCAAAGATTAAATAGCTTTTGCCTGCCATGATTCATCATCATGAACCTGCGGGTATAATGGCAGCCAAGGAGTTTTGGGAGAAGGAGAGAATTCATATGACAACTCAG
This sequence comes from Psittacula echo, assembly GCF_963264785.1. Classification (NCBI taxonomy): domain Eukaryota; kingdom Metazoa; phylum Chordata; class Aves; order Psittaciformes; family Psittacidae; genus Psittacula; species Psittacula echo. The sequence goes on from NC_137735.1 coordinate 64,822,261, forward strand.
TGAATTTCCAGTTATTTTAAATATCTTTTTTTTCTTTAAATATAGACCATCTTTATGAGTATCTACTCATTGTTCCATAAGGGTCAATTGTTAGCCTTTTACAATTATTCTTTTAGCCTCTGGGGCTCAATAATGACTTTTTTCTTCCACTTTTTGAGCACAGTTCTCAAGCATTCAAGTACAGAGAAACCCTCTGTAGCGAACAACAGCACAACTTAATTTTGTATCCAGAACTTTCATAGCTGCTTGAAGAAAGCAGGCTAACAAATGTAGGTTTTGCACATAATGATAACAATGACACGGGATTACTTGTAATTTGAGTAATAAGTATTTTATAGAAAATTGAAATCATTATTGATATAAACATTGCACTAGAATGTATTTGTTCTTGAGACAAGTGTCTCTTAAGATCACTGTCTCCTGAAAGCAATTATACTCTTGTTTGCTTGAAAAACTGTTCCTACCTGAAATGTAGCTACTCTCTGTGGTATGAGTAGCAATGCTACTTGTTCATTTGCATAAAGATCTTCTCTTAAAATGGCAAGAAACAAGCAAAAAAAAAAAAAAAAAGAGTAACACAAATACTGGAGATGAAAAAGAAATTAGAACAACTTCTAAAATCCTTCAAAGATAAAACCCAGTGGAGGTCACACAAATGATATAATACATTACATATTAGTAAGTCATTTTCATTAACACAAATAAAACTCAACATAGCACACTTGGGTTGATATCATTAAAAAACAGTGAAAAAGGGGTACACACAGGATACTGGAATGAGACGGATTAGGACAAGCATTAAAAGACCAAAACAGTTTTGAATGTATGAAAGTATTACTGCAGTCTCTAGTCTAAGCTTGCTACTTTGTAGTTTAATAATATTGTTTGTTAAATCATTACATGTCACATTCATAAAAATGATCATAAATCAAGACCAAACTGTCAAGCCAAGAGGGCTACTATTTATGGCTGCTGTGGAATAAGGAGGCTTTAGTAGCCCCTTAAAACTGTGATTAGAGCACCCAAATTTAGCATGACCACCACAGCAAAATACAGTTGAGGCTTCTTTCCATATCTTTCTATAACTGAAGAGATGATGAGCCATGTGTTCTAAATGCTACTAAGGCTATTAGATCATAATCTTGGCGGGGTGGAGGGGGAGAGGGGGAAGAGGAGGGGGAGGACCAGAGCAAAGACAAATTGAAGTCAGCGGCAAAAAATGATGCAGGAAAGGAGAAAGAGAAACGAGATTGAGAATTTTGCCTTGTAGTTCTCTGTCACCATCTACCACAAGCTCATCTTTCACAAGCTCTGCACTGGCATCTTCTCAGATGTTCATGCTGACTTTTGGAGGGGGTGTTTTCCCCCTCATATGGCAGTCTTAAAATATTGGTCTATATAGAACAAATAGGCCATTATACAGCGTGTTTAAAAAAAACCAGCACTGTTCTGGTAAACTTAATCATTGCACACTTTTTTATCATTTGAAGAAGTTATGCTGTAAGGTCTCATTTTCCTGGCACCCCAGGCAGTGTCTCCTCCATTTATGCACTGAGTGACTTCAAAGGAAACTGCTGTGTAAAAGCCTAACAAAAGGAGTAAAACTCATTTTGATGCTCTCTTGATGTGCAGTGGGCTCTGACATAAGTTCTGACAATCATTCCAGCATAAAGAAAAAAATCAGCCCTATGTCTGTTTTTTTTGTTACTTATTGAATCTCAACAACCAAAAATGTAATCAGAAATTGAAGCAATGATCAATTCTGCTATATTTCTCTGACACGAATGGAAAAACAAAGGACACAGATTCATTTAGAAAGAAGAAAAAAAAATACAGAAATGTTCTCAGTCATTCAGATAAAATCACCTTCTGT